>NW_027279528.1:0-110787 GCF_046629955.1 Centroberyx affinis
CCCTGTTCTGTGTGAAACAGTAAGAGGAGGATGATCCGGCAGAGAAAGACAGAGAGACGGACAGATACAAGACAAACAGACAGGAATCAAGGCTGGGAGGGAGGCAAATGACCATTTTTCTGTGGCCATACCATAGTGCAGCATGCAGAATTGTTACATTCATAGTGTTGATTATTTATAACACAGGAGTTTGGTGCAAACCCAGACAAACTTAACAACTTGTGTACCTGCAGTGGTCTGTACTGCAAAAACGTTCCTGATGCACAATCTGCACCCACACTGTCAACCAAAAGAAGTTATCACATAGTTTTAGAGCATTTAGCATTCAATTGAATTGAATTCATTGGGTATACCATACCCTACATTCAGAGAAGGCACAATCTAGCATCTAAAAGAGACTGATGGTGAAGAGACTGTTTGATTTTGGCTTATTATCGGCCCATCCGAGGAAGCATGGGGAGAATATAGTGAGTGCCTATTCCTGTATGTTGGCTATGAAGGACCATGAAGTCCAGCCAGTTCCTGCTAAGGTGTAGCTATCAGTTTCCATTACAACTCCCATTTTTTGGCCTGACATGAAAGACACCAATCTCCACTGATAAACATGAAAACAATTATTGCTCTGCTCTTGTCATTCAAGGACAGAGAATCTGAAAGAAAGCAAGAATGAGTACTGCAGGTGATGTTAACATCTGAAAGCACAAAGCGAAAAGCTTGGCAGTGTTGACAGTCCTGTGAGCCAGCAAGGGTCAGAGACATGCATGGAATGAAAACTTCAAGTCCTTAAATGCCTTTTTCCTACTGAGGCCTAAACTGGGTCACAGGAAGAGAAAACTTTCCCATGTGGTATGAAATGAACCTTCTCTGTTATTCTGCTCCAACAGATGGTGAATAAATATCAAACTATAATTCATCAACAGTGGGCAGGAATGCTTGGTACAAGCTGATACAAGACATGCAGTCCTTTCTTTTGCCAGTGATGTGATATATTACACAAGCATCTAATATGAGATGTTTTTGACCAGAAGATCAAGTCCATTAGCATGAAGAATCCATATCTGAAGTGCAGACCTGCAGAAAATATAGCTGCCCACTTAAATACATACATACTTGCATGTCAGATGAATTTCACCATTAATGTTTCAGTGAATATCTGTTGGAAAATATTAATGTTGTGCACAAGAATCAAATAAAATACAAGCTAAAAAAAAACAAAAAAAAAACATGAGAACAAGAAGAATCTCCTGATATTTACATCTCAACTAATTCATGGGTCCAAAGCACTGTAGTATCCCTTATCCATTTCTTAAATAACAATGTAATTGGATGTAAACAAAAAACAAAAAACAAAAACAAATTATGTGATATGGTGTTACATCACAGATTCAACAGGTCTTAACAACACTGTGGAAATTTTTTCATCACATAATGTCTCTGGGAAAACTCAGATCTCAGCCTCAGGTCTGAAATTATTCTCAGGTCTCAACTTCTCAGGCTTGGCACACTTCCTCAAATGGCAACATAACCATAACCCAGCTGGATTAGGAGAGTTCATTATTTTTTTTTTTAATAAAATCAATATTGCTGCTGTCAGTGGTGAAACAAGAATCTTTATAACATGCACACATAGACACATAGACTGTAACACACACAGACAGAGACACGCGTGCGCGCACACACACACACACACACACACACACACACACACACACACACACACACACACACACACACAAGGTCATTGTGGGATAATTCAGCTCAAAACATTTTCATAACCAAGCATAACTGAATGAAGTCCTTGAGTATCAGACGTCTCCCACCTCTCCCTTCTTGTAGTAGCATTGGGAGTCACACCATTAGCAGCTGCTCTTGGCTAGGATCACAAGGGATCACAAAGACCCTTTATGCTCACATGGAGGACTGTGGAGGACAATTCTTGAAATGTGTTTCAACAGATAAAGGCCAGGGAGATCAGAGAGATGATTATTTTGATTCCTGGTTTATTTAAAGTTGGCTTTATTAGAATGTAACAGCATTTACGTAACAAAATAAACATTCACTAAGCAAAATCTGACACCACTTTTTCAAAACTCCTCATACAGTCTGCATTACCAACATGCATCTTGGCCAAACAGTTAATCTCACCTCCAAAACTCACTCAAACCACCAAAACACTTCATACATGTCTCAAAATAAGCTCATTCGACCATACCCAATTTCCCCTCGGGGATCAATAAAGTATTTCTGATTCTGATTCTGATTCTGATAACACTGGCACCAATTCTCACTCAGAAAGCATACATTGTCACTCATAACACACTGACCTAAGCATTACATAAATGATGAACTTTTATCTTTGAAGTTTGAATGATTTTTCACATAAATCAGTATTTCATTATAGAATAAGAATAACACCTTTTCACTTTATTGACTGTACTAAAGTATATGTAACAAGAATGAATCAGAAATGCAGCAATTTGCTTCAATATCCTTTATTTTTTCTATATCTTTGCATATAGTAATTTACTTGTGAAAAATAAAAAGTTGAAACAAAAAAAACAAATTAAAAGGGCCATGGGTCAGTTCACTTGTTTTGGAACAATGGATCCACAAAGACCTGAAGGTAGAGGAAGAGGACACAGGAGAGGAGGTGGAAGAGGAAGGGCAAGGGCAAGGGCAAGGGCAAGGCAAATAGTTTCTGACGAGATTCTCAAATTGGGATGCTGAGGCAGAATAAATGTGATTTCTTTCTTTATCTAGAAAATGGGTTTTTTTTTTTTTTTTTTACAGTAATTGGTTTATATTGGTAAATACATGGACATTATTTTACTGTATTCTACGTTCTTTATCAGTTGCATATTTTTTACAGTACATTTACTTTTTCACTCAATTTCAGTTTATTTTACTACAGTACATTGAGGAATTAAAAATGTTGAAAATGTATACATGTGTTGTGTCTTTATATTGTGTTCATCATGTAAAGAGGTTGTTCTGGGGGAAAACCATAAGTGCCATTATTCATTGCAGTAACAGGTTTTTACAGTAGTGTTTTGAATTGATCTCACCAGTGTGTAATGGCTACTTTGTAGTGTGTGTGTATTTGATGGCTTTTGTGTGATGTCTGAAGGCAAAGTTTGGTTTAGATGTAAGATTACATGGTTTTGAGTGGAGAGTTTGGTTTTGACATGGAAGTTTGAAGTTTGTGAAGATGAGTGTGCAGTTATGCATTTGTGTTTAGAGTTTTGGGAAATGGAGCATAATTTCAAGAAATGTGTCTTAGCAATCAAGAAAAACTGTAATAAAAAAAAAACCCATCAACAACATCTACAGTATAATCACTCATACTGTACAGTACTGTGAGGGTTCTAGTTCCCCCTCTCTCCTGCATTTGGCCACAAATTCCTATCAACATCACATCTTACGTCTTGGAAAGTCTGGAATGTCTAATCCAACCCTGCCACTCTTCTTTCCCCACCAACCTGTCTTCCTTGATCCATGTTTCCAAACAAAATCATTCAGAAGCCGTCCCTTTTTGTCTGTTTGGTAACAAGACTAAAAGCTTTCAGTTGTGTTTGGAATGATTATTATTTCATTTTATTGTAAATATTCTGCTAAAATTTTCTATATATTTCAATATGGTTACTGCAGAAATTTGCCATCATTCTGTTTTGAATGTGTTTTTAACAGTTTTGAAAACAGTGTGTTAGCATTTGAAAAATGTGCTGCAAATATATAGTGTTTTGCAGGTGGTGGAGTATGAATGAGAAAAGAGTTCATGGATTTTGGAAAATGTGGTCATTGAATGCATTTTGTGTGAAAGCAATGAAAAATTATTCACAGTTTGGTCCACATAGACTTCTGTTTCGCTGACTGTGTGAAGAGTTTTCAAAAGCTAAAAGGGTCCTGTGATGCAAAACAAATTAAGATAATTTATTTTTGCAGATAATCTGAAAATGCATTTTTTTTCCTCATCTCATGTGCAAATATGCCAGTGCTTGGCTGCAGTAGCATGCATTTTTGCCAGGCCTATGATTGTTGTGTTCATGTCAGATGCATGAATAACATTGGCCTTTGGAAGTGTACAAAAGAAATCTGTTTTTTTTTTGCCCTTTTAAGGAATGTTTGGAAGTACAAAATGTCTTGCATAGAAATCTTAGAAATCTAGGCTACAACTGAGCCAGGGGGTTTATTATTTATCTGAAATCCAGTATGTGGACTGGCTAACTGAGGATAAACTGATAAGAAACAGAACTTTTAACCTCTTATCAGCTAATACACATCCAAAGATCTACAGGACTTTAAGGTGGTTCAGATTCTTTTGCCTTAAGAAATTAGGACGGCAAAATAGGTGTCTTTAAATCACCTATGAAAAGTGTGCTTTGTTGCAGACTTGGTAATTGTTTTATTACCTTTGTTTACTGATTTTTTTCCTCACATATGCAAATCTACATATTCTGGAAATATGTTACCTAGGTCTGTCAACTGGATATATCTGATAAGGTGAATGGTTTTTACAATGCACTTCTGCACATCAAAACAGCCTTCTGCGGACTGGTCGGACACTGCAGAGTTAACAATGCACATTTTGCACATCCTCAATATATGCTGTAAATTCACATATTTTTGTGTTGTCTAATACTCTCATTTGTTATATATGTGTAAATCTATATTTTTATGTATTTTCATTGTAGAATAATTTTTCACATTTTTTCATTAGCTATTCTCTCAGATGTTATATTGCTATTATTTTAGACCATCTGCATATATGCTATGTAAATTAATATATTTTCATTCTACTTAACATGTTCTAATGTTACTACACTATAATTAACATTTTACCTCATCTAAAATGTAATCTAATCTAACAGCTACTCTCACCCAACCCTTTCCCCTCTTAACATCCAAACAAGTTTTCAACACATGTCATCGGGGTGGTGGTTGCACAAACTTTGTACTAGTACAGCGCCATGGCAGGGCCTCCAATGGCACGTTGGGTGGGGTTATTATATGCCCACAGAAACTATTCTGGCCAGCCATTCTGTTTCTATGCCTCTAGGGAGCGCAGCATGTTTAGCAAGGTCTGGTACTTGCTGTCTGCTCTCATTCCCTGCAGGATGATAAGGAGCAGTGCTACTGTGGCCAATACCACACACTTCACATAGCTGCTGCACCAATTCAGACTCAAAACTAGGACTCCTGTCGGACTGGAAATGTGTAAGGCAACCAGACGTCTCAATTAACTGAGACCAATTTTTTTTAAACCACTTGGAACCGTTGTCAGGGTCAATCACTGTACAGTATAGTACACCTTGCTGGAAGTTAAATTTCCTCCTGTGTTGCAGTAGATGCTTCACTTTCAAGGCTTCTCTTTGTAGCCTAGGCAACACCTGTCTACTTTCCACATATCTCCTGATGGTTTGGATATCTGCATCATCCTCCTGGAGGGTCCGCCAGTTCTCACTCTGGTACACAGTGACATGTGTCAGCTCATGCAGCGCAGCAGTCACACTCATAGCATTCACAGCGGCTAGTGAGAAATCAGCATGAACTCGGGCCTAAGGTGGTCTTTAAACATTTGAGTGCAGGCCAACATTCCTATAAGGTTTGGGGTCCTATAAGGTCAGTTAGACCTTATAGGACCCCAAATTTTTATCTTTGGGAAAATCCTGATATAAAGTGTCTTTAGTACACTGCCAAGCCCAGAAAGGCCTTGCCCTCTTTTACTGTGGATGGGGTAGACCAATCCACCACGGCAGTGACTTCGTCTCGGTCAGGCATAATCCCACTCCTATCTACCAATTGACCAAGGACTTTTAGCTGACACTAGAGCAACTTGCAATTGTCATGATTCAGCTTCAGCTTCAATCCATGCAATGTCATCATGGTAAACTAACAAACACTGCAATTTGGCCGAGGCACTGATGCATCAGTCGTTGGAAGGTTGCTGGGGCAAGCTGAAGGGCATCCAACAGGAATTCAAAGAGACCTAAGGGTGTTGTGAAAACTGACTTTTTGCAAGGATCCATCTTCACTTGCCAAAAGCTGCTGGCCAGATCTAAAGTAGCGAGCCATTCTGCTTTGGTGATCCTGCTTTGGTGAAGGAAAAGCATCTTAATGAGTCACAGCATTAAATTTTCAGCAATCTGATTTTGCAGAGAACCTCTATGGCAGTCGGGGTGGGGTTGAGTGCAGGTAGGGAGGTGGACAGTCAGTGGACAGTGGCTCAGCCAACCAGCGGCGTGCAACTGCAACATATATGGGCCAATTAGTGTCCTTTCTCTTGCAGCAAGACTGGGACCAGGAGTGACATGAGCACGCCGGACTGAAAAGTCAAAAGACTATTGATTAGAGGAAAACCGAGCACTGGTTAAGTGTTAATTAGTTTCATGTGCTTAAAGGACCGTGTGAGTGGGAGATGGCAAAATTTATGGGCCTGTTTTTGCTCCTGACAACTTCTACAGAATTAACTACAGAATATCTAGGCGGTTGCTAGGGTGTTCTAGGTGATTGCTAGGGTGTTCTAGGTGATTGCTAGGGTGTGCTAGGTGGTTGCTAGGGCGTTTGTAGGTGGTTGCTAGGGTGCACTAGGTGGTTTCTAGGGTGCTTATAGGTGGTTGCTAGGGTGCACTAGGTGGTTGCTAGGGTGTTTCTAGGTGGTGTGTAGTGGGTGGATGCTAGGGCACTTCTAGGTGGTTGCTAGGGTGTTCTAGGTGGTTGCTAGGGTGTAGTGGGTCATTACTAGGGAATTTGTAGGTGGTTGCTAGCTATAGTTGGTGGTTGCTAGGGTGTACCACGTGGTTGCTAGGGTGTAGTAGGTAGTTGCTAGGGTGTTTCTAGTTGGTTGCTAGGGTGTCTAGGTGGTTGCTAGGGCAATCTAGGTGGTTGCTATGGCATTTGTAGGTGGTTGCTAGGGTGTAGTCAGTGGTTGCAAGGGTGCACTAGGTGGTTGCTAGGGTGTTCTAGGTGGTTGCTAGGGTGTAGTAGGTAGTTGCTAGGGTGTTTCTAGTTGGTTGCTAGGGTGTCTCTAGGTGGTTGCTAGGGCAATCTAGGTGGTTGCTATGGCATTTGTAGGTGGTTGCTAGGGTGTACTAAGTGGTTGCTAGGGTGCTTCTACGTGGTTGCTAGGGTGTTTTGGGTGTTTCTAGTTGGTTGCTAGGGCTCTTCTAGGTGGTTGCTAGGGTTTTCTAGGTGGTTGCTAGGGCGCTTCTAAGTGGTTGCTAGGGCGCTTCTAGGTGGTTGCTAGGGTGTTTCTAAGTGGTTGCTTGGGTGTAGTGGGTGGTTGCTAGGGTGTTTCTAGGTGGTTGCTAGGGTGTACTGGGTGGTTGCTAGGGCATTTGTAGGTGGTTGCTAGCATGTAGTAGGTGGTTGCTAGGGTGTACTAGGTGGTTGCTAGGGTGCTTCTAGGTTGTTGCTAGGGCGTTTGTAGGTTGTTGCTAGGGTGTTTATAGGTGGTTGCTAGGGTGCATTAGGTGGTTGCTAGGGTGTAGTGGGTGGTTGCTAGGGCGCTTCTAAGTGGTTGCTAGGGTGCTTCTAGGTGGTTGCTAGGGTGTTCTGGGTGGTTGCTAGGGCAGTTATAGGTGGTTGCCAGCGTGTAGTGGGTGGTTGCTAGGGTGTACTAGGTGGTTGCTAGGGCGCTTCTAGGTTGTTGATACCAGTGTTTCTAGGTGATTGCTAGGGTGATTCTAGGTGATTGCTAGGGTGATTCTAGGTGGTTGCTAGGGTGTAGTGGGTGGTTGCTAGGGCATTTGTAGGTGGTTGTTGCTAGGGTGTTCTAGGTTGTTTGCCAGGGTATACTAGGTGGTTGCCAGTGTGTTTCTAGGTGGTTGCTAGGGTGTAGTGGGTGTTTGCGAGGGCATTTCTAGTTGGTTGCTAGGGTGTACTAGGTGGTTGCTCGAGTATTTCTAGGTGGTTGCTAAGGTGTACTAGTTGGTTGCTTGGGTGATTCTTGCTCTGTGTGTGTGTGTGTGTGTGTGTGTGTGTGTGTGTGTGTGTTAGTGGCCGACTACACGTACTGGCACATATTGGTACATGCACTGGTACTAGTACTATATATCTACCAGTAGCTGTGTGTGAGTGTGTGTGGGTAGCTGTGGTGTGAATGTGTGTGTCTGGGTGGTTGGGGTGTGTGTGTTTGTGGCTATAGCGATGGCTGCAGTGTGTGTGTGTGTGGTGTCTATCTCAGAAGGATAGATAGACAGCTGCGTGTATCTGCTAACAACTCTGGTCAGTGAGAATGGCCCCACCTGCTCCACTGGTCGCTGAACATTCCATCAATGATTGTGTATGTGGTTTTAATTTGCATTTAAACGTAGCGCAAAAAGTAAAAGTCAGATCAAAAAGTTGAATGCAAGCATAAATCTACGTAACATATGCTACAAGATGCAACTTGAATGGTGTGGGAGGAGATAGCACACCTTATTAGTGGGCTTGCTGCAGCAGGTGGCAGTTCCTCTAATGTCCGCTAGAGGCTGGCTCCAAAAAGACTCCAAATCCGGCCCAAGTCAATGCAAGTCAATGGGACCACAACCCAACTTCTCACTCAAAACATAAAACCAATACATTTTTTCAGCAAGAGGTTATGGTCTCAGTAGCTAATTTCACTTCTTCAAATGTGTGTCCTTATGGCAATTTTCAAAAATAATTGTGTCATTAACAGGATATAACGGTTATAAAATGGGGTTGTTTTCCTAGTGATTGACAGGTTGCCTGTCCAGTGATCGACAGGTCGCCGATTACAAGCCAATAGCAGGCGGTGCAGCTTTACTCAACCTTCGGCCTCGCTCTGGCTGCTCCGGCTCCAAAAAATGTCAATATGGCGGCGATCATAAACCCAATCTTTTGGCTTCAACACGGCCCTTAAGAAACCTATGGCTGAAATCACACTCACTATGTCCATCTTTTTTAGTCTATGGTTAATACATGTTTTGCCAATCTGTGTTTGAGTGTCTGTTTCTGTTTTCTGAAAGAAAGCAGTAAGCAAAGGTAATAAAACAATTACATGAGAGCAAGTCTGCAACAAAGCACATTTTTTATAGATTTTTTATACATTCTAATAAATCCAACTTTAAATAAACCAGGAAGAAAAAGCAAACATCTTTCTGATCTCCCTGGCCTTTGTATGTTGAAGCATATTTCAATAATGTCTGTGTTGTCTGTTTGTGGAACTGTGGAGGATGAGCGTTGCATCCTCCACAGTCCTCCATGTGAGCATAAAAGGTCTTTGTGATCCCTTGTGATCCTAGCCAAGAGCAGCTGCTAATGGTGTGACTCCCAATGCTACTACAAGAAGGGAGAGGTGGGAGACGTCTGATACTCAAGGACTTCATTCAGTTATGCTTGGTTATGAAAATGTTTTGAGCTGAATTATCCCACAATGACCTTGTGTGTGTGTGTGTGTGTGTGTGTGTGTGTGTGTGTGTGTGTGTGTGTGTTACAGTCTATGTGTCTATGTGTGCATGTTATAAAGATTCTTGTTTCACCACTGGCAACAGCAATATTGATTTTATTAAAAAAAAAAAAAAAATGAACTCTCCTACCCCAGCTGGGTTATGGTTATGTTGCCATTTGAGGAAGTGTGCCAAGCCTGAGAAGTTGAGACCTGAGAATAATTTCAGACCTGAGGCTGAGATCTGAGTTTTCCCAGAGACATTATGTGATGAAAAAATTTTCCACAGTGTTGTTAAGACCTGTTGAATCTGTGATGTAACACCATATCACATAATTTGTTTTTGTTTTTTGTTTTTTGTTTACATCCAATTACATTGTTATTTAAGAAATGGATAAGGGATACTACAGTGCTTTGGACCCATGAATTAGTTGAGATGTAAATATCAGGAGATTCTTCTTGTTCTCATGTTTTGTTTTTGTTTTTTTAGCTTGTATTTTATTTGATTCTTGTGCACAACATTAATATTTTCCAACAGATATTCACTGAAACATTAATGGTGAAATTCATCTGACATGCAAGTATGTATGTATTTAAGTGGGCAGCTATATTTTCTGCAGGTCTGCACTTCAGATATGGATTCTTCATGCTAATGGACTTGATCTTCTGGTCAAAAACATCTCATATTAGATGCTTGTGTAATATATCACATCACTGGCAAAAGAAAGGACTGCATGTCTTGTATCAGCTTGTACCAAGCATTCCTGCCCACTGTTGATGAATTATAGTTTGATATTAATTCACCATCTGTTGGAGCAGAATAACAGAGAAGGTTCATTTCATACCACATGGGAAAGTTTTCTCTTCCTGTGACCCAGTTTAGGCCTCAGTAGGAAAAAGGCATTTAAGGACTTGAAGTTTTCATTCCATGCATGTCTCTGACCCTTGCTGGCTCACAGGACTGTCAACACTGCCAAGCTTTTCGCTTTGTGCTTTCAGATGTTAACATCACCTGCAGTACTCATTCTTGCTTTCTTTCAGATTCTCTGTCCTTGAATGACAAGAGCAGAGCAATAATTGTTTTCATGTTTATCAGTGGAGATTGGTGTCTTTCATGTCAGGCCAAAAAATGGGAGTTGTAATGGAAACTGATAGCTACACCTTAGCAGGAACTGGCTGGACTTCATGGTCCTTCATAGCCAACATACAGGAATAGGCACTCACTATATTCTCCCCATGCTTCCTCGGATGGGCCGATAATAAGCCAAAATCAAACAGTCTCTTCACCATCAGTCTCTTTTAGATGCTAGATTGTGCCTTCTCTGAATGTAGGGTATGGTATACCCAATGAATTCAATTCAATTGAATGCTAAATGCTCTAAAACTATGTGATAACTTCTTTTGGTTGACAGTGTGGGTGCAGATTGTGCATCAGGAACGTTTTTGCAGTACAGACCACTGCAGGTACACAAGTTGTTAAGTTTGTCTGGGTTTGCACCAAACTCCTGTGTTATAAATAATCAACACTATGAATGTAACAATTCTGCATGCTGCACTATGGTATGGCCACAGAAAAATGGTCATTTGCCTCCCTCCCAGCCTTGATTCCTGTCTGTTTGTCTTGTATCTGTCCGTCTCTCTGTCTTTCTCTGCTGGATCATCCTCCTCTTACTGTTTCACACAGAACAGGGGACAAGAAAACATTGTTAAGTATCTCAAGGCCAAGCTGGGGCAAAGGAAGATAAAAAGCCAGGTTCCCAGGCCCTGACAAACAATACCTAGTACAGCATCCCTGTCTAGTCACTCCTATCTCCTCCTCCAACCAGACCAACAGAACCAACCTCAGCCTTCATCACACCACGCTCCTGACATCTGAGTTGCACTGTGGTCCGCTGTCCTGCACATCCACCATGTCCACTGCGTTCTTTGTCATGACGGTCCTTCTGGGCTCTTCACTGGTGATGGCATTCGTCCTGCATCCTTCTGAGGAAGAACCTGTAACGCCTGCTAGCTCTCCTGTTATCAGGCACAACAGGTTAGTATCAAACTTGTGTGTGCAACACACATGAGCCTATATGGGCAAGTAGAAGACTGTCAAGAAGTACCATGTCTTTGGATTGATCATACAGTGAGCCTATGCAAGTTCTGTGTTTTGTTAAAGTGACCTGTCCTTGTTTGCATGTTGGGTTGCAGAGGTCATACTATTTTAAAATAGCCTTAGAGCCCTAGACTAGCAGTTTATCATGTATATCATATTATGGTGTCAAATAACACATCATAAGGTCTATGCTGATGCATGCTTGCTGTGGCCTTTTTCAAATGGGCAAGGGGAACATTGGAATCTGGTTGTTATATGGGATCATGGTGACCTCTGATATTTTAAGAGTGATGGCCAGAGCTGTAACAAACTGTTCTGCTCAAGCATTAGCAGTGTAATCAATCACTTCTCAAGACAAGATCTTTTTGACTTGGCTTGGGCAAAGAGCAGAACTGCTTCCACAGTTCACTGGAGAGTGTTGAGAGAACTTGCATTTACATCAGTCAGGTTTTGCAGCTGCACCTGGCACGTACTGGCACACAGAATCAATTATTGACCAATTGTCATATTATTAACTCATGCAATATTTTGTCTTGATTGTAAGTAGTCTTGCAATGAATTAATTAACCAAGCAATTAATGACATTTATTTTGAAACAAATCTCATTTTATGCTTTTTTATGTGGAATATGTTTACATTGACAGATAAATATTCAATGCTCATCCACTTTTGACAAGTGTAAACTGACAGGATGTTGCTGAATGTAATACGAATTCAACTTAATTTGGTTGTATTTCCAAAATAAATGTAATGTCTTTATATATATCCAATCGTTTTTTATTATTATGTATCTTAGTAATGTGGGTGATGTGCATCTGCAGGTGCCAGGGTGAGTCATTGCAGTCCATCAGGAAGGGTCTCCTCGGGGCTCTCAACTTGCAGACAGAGCCACGGCTGCCTGTTGGTGGGCTGACCAGTATCAGAGAGCAATGGAAAGACACCTTCAATGGCATTTCTAACACAGTCAAGGACACTACAGGTAGGTGAGACCCAGCATACAGAAAACATGTGCAACGCTTTATTAGCTATTCCAAATCAAATCAAATTAAAAATATAAATATTACAGTTTTACTACACTTGATACTTTTCTTTTACTGTGCTGAGTGGTTTTGTTCAATGTCCACCTAGTTCCTGCACTGTCTGGCTACTCTGTGACACCTGGTGCTGTAAACAGTACAGGCATGGAGTGCTGTCAGATGGCCTCTGAGATCTTCCTGAAAGGTACGTGTGTGTGTGTGTGTGTGTGTGTGTGTGTGTGTGTGTGTGTGTCTAGTTGCATTTTTATACACGTGTGTGCTTCTCTATGAAAAAGCATAACCCATGTCATATCCCTTCTAATACCTGACAGATCTGGACTGGGACAGCTGGGTGATCTATCCTGAGAGCCTCACCTTTGTCCAGTGTGCATCCTGCAACCCTCTACTGGCAGTGAACACTTTGCGCTGTCCATCATACCCCCCCAATGTCCAGGAAACCCCCTCACAGGTACAGTTCTTAGAGATTTGAAAATTGTGTAATTAGTTTCTAAACAGCACATAGTTTATCTGGTCTGTTATGTTATGTTAAGCCTCTTATCACCATTATGCTGCCAACATACATGAAGCAAATGAACAAGCAAAGGAACTCTCCAATATTAAAGAGAAATGAATGCAGTGTGGCATCAGAAATATGTTGCCTACGGCAACAAATTACACAAAAAGAGAATACTCAAAATGATATAGCTGTGGCCCTGTGGAAAATGAGTGCAGTATGACAATTAATACCCATGTGATTTGTAATTAGTTGAATTTATTGTGGGTATGGAGGGTTGCATTTTGTTTTTTATGTATTTTTTTTCTAATCTTGAATTCATTCTTTTTTTTTTTTATGAAATAAACTTTAAACATTACTAAAATTTTACTCAAATATTTTACATGAATCTAATGTTAATATGAGTGTATGTAATCTAATGTATATCTTTTCACTGAAAAAAAGTTGTTCCAGTCTATATTCTTCAAGGTCAGGCTTTTGAAAAACCACTTAGACCAAGAAATACATAAATGTGATTTGCTTACTTTTGTCTAATCCCAGCTGCAGTGGTAAAGTTTTTTTTACTTTCTATATTTTGTATTTAACAGTCCCTTTTACTGCATGCAACTTCATATCTTCTTGTTCAATCTTGTTGTACAAACTTACTAAGACCCAGAATTGTAGGTGTTGAAAAATCTACTGTATGATTATGTTAACCCCAATGACCATAGAAATAAGAAACACCCTGTTGCTATCAAATGTCAAACAGTGACAGCTAATATCCCCCACCCCTGCCAACCCCTCTCCCCACCCATGACTCCCTCTGTCTTTGTCCCTTTATCGGTCCAGATGCCCTGCTGCCAGCCCACCTCCCAGGAAATGGTGCCCATCCTGTACATGGATGAATTCAGTACCGTCGTCATTTCCTCTGTACAGCTGACCCGCACATGTGGCTGTGGGCCTGGCAACCTCCAGCTCCCCAACGAAGAGTAAAGCTTGTTTTACAGTCCTGCATGTGAGTTCTATGAGCCACCTGGCATACATGGACAAGTCTTCAATAATAGTATACCACGTTACACAGAATATGTACTTTACCTCTTACTGCAACAGAAAGTCCAAGGTCTATGAATGACATAAAACATAGGGAAACACAAAAAGAAGGAAAAGTGCATCATATAGGCCTGTCTTCTCTCACCAGCACTTCCACTGCTTTTTTGTGTTATTTAATTGCCTGAAGAATCCTGTATAAATTGTAGCTTTCAAATTTAATTGTTTCAATACAGAAAAACAATTAATCTTAGATAGAATTGGCAATCCTTAGAAAATCAATTCATGTGGGCAATCCCAGCATTTCTCTAGTGCTCTAGCTCTCTAGAACTGAGAATAACTTGGTGAAGAACAGTTCACACAGTTGTGATAAATGTTGTCAGTTTAGCTTTAATAAATCTCCTGTGTGCACAGAGCTATTTAAAACATATTTCATAACCCTGCATTGCTGCCAAATGGCAAGGCAATAAAGCAGCTACTAACCGCTACTGAGTGTTCCCGCCAAGCATGTGAACACTGTGTGGCTGTCAAAGCCAAATCCTCTGCCAGGACAGTTGCTTCTGCTCTGATCTGTGTAATACAGCTATTCCTCACAACTGTATTGTATATAGAGCATTACTTCCTGTATTAGAAAAAAAAAGAAATCTTATCTTAATGGGCAAGTGAAGTGACATCAAAATATAGGTTTTTTTCTTTAATGTAGGGAAAGTCCACTGAAAATTGTGAGTTCAGTTCAGCTACATTTATTATTTGTTAATGTGAAGTTGTTGTTGGTTTTTTTTAGACTGAATACACCCCAGACTTAGCATCAATTCTCCTGGGGCCATTGTTCTTTGAGTAAGAGCTACATCTGTGCTGTGCTTTTCCAAAAACTTCCATGCTCCATTTTCATGTTTCAGCTGGTAGAAGAGACAAATGCTGCCCTACAGAGGCAGTAACTTCAATTCTGCTCAAGAATGAAACTGTCTTTTTGGTCATACTAGACATGCTTTGCCATGCAGGTAAATATCCTGGTCTCTATTTGTTGTGGGCCAAGTAAAACTGAGGATAATAATTATAGCAAGATGTAACAGAGAAACCTAGGAAAAATCATAGTAACTTCACTTAGTACACTGAACCTTTGTTGCATCACTCTTTTAAGTCCTGTGCTAAGCCTTTGTATCATTGCAGTAAAGCTATGATATTTTGGCTAGCAAAATACAAGCAACAGTATTGGCTAGCAGTCATCTATGAAATTAAAGTCTGATTAAAAAATCAAATCCCAGCAAACAAAATCTGTTTGATTTATTACATAATGAAAATTGTATGTTTGCATTACATTTGTAACAGTAGAGTTCTGTTTCTATACTCTTATATGCCTCTGTGTCCACTCCCCTTGACCAGTGTGTCTATCAGTCTGTCAGTTTTCACGTCTGTTCTCCTAAAGAATATCTTTGGATGATGACACTAAACCAGACTTTTTTTTGTATGTACACGCACTCATTTTTCAGAATTTACACAAATTTACCTCACCATTTTTCAAAGATTACTAATAATATTTTTTTATCTCAGTGATATGTAAAATATTATATAATTTCAGTATTTAACCAATATTTTCAGATCAAATGCATTATGTTTTATTGTTTACTGCTATGCCATGTTGATCATTTGTATTGATTACATGATTCTTTGCTCACAGTCTTTGAATAAAGGTGATTAAAATCAATATATTATTAAAGGTGTACATCTTTTGTCTCATACAGTGGCAGTTGTTTTCACTGTAATGTTTGTATATTACAAAAGTTAATATGATTATTGAAAAGAACATTTTTTAGCAGTGATGTTTATTAGCCGTCAAAGCCATCCAGTATGCCAAACTAACAATATTTCATGCTGTCAGACAGTTTCAGCGAAGGTGTTGAGGGGGAAAAGAGCAGAGGCAGAAATGTTGGCACGCTCTAGAAACTCTAGAAATCCAGGCGCTACTCGGGGGAAGAGCAACACAGTCTGTTGCGCACTTGTGAAAAGGTCTGCAACATTTTCAGTCGCTCCGCATGCATTTTTCCTCACAACATTTATACATCTTTTCCTGACTGCTGTGGAAGCCTATTAAATTATGATGATATCAGTCATTGACTGAAATAAAACAACAGCACAAGAAGACAGATGTTTTGCTGAATATGTTATTTAGACATGTCAATGTACCAACAACCAGAGGCTGGTCTTACTAGCTTGAAACAGCCCACCAAACAGTTCAGAAATATTATATAAACATAATCATAGACTTAAACAGCCTTAAAACAGCCTGTTCAGCAGTTCAAAAACCATATTGTGTTAACAACAGATGCTAATGGAATGGCTGACACTACAGCAATTAAGGAACCAGATTGTATCAGTTAACAATATTGCCCTACAAAGCCAAAAAACAGTAACTTCTTGGATAGTGAAACCCGACAAAAGCATTGCTGTTACAGTAGTGGACTGTATATTATTTAATAGTATTAAAAGTGATAATCCACAAGATTCTATTTAGTCTTGATTTTGGCGACACCTTTGGTGATAAGCGATCATTGATTTGGTGTTTTCCGCTGCATTCCCATGTAAACCTGGCAGCAGTGTCAACAGTACTTAGACATCACTGGGCTGACAAGGAGTGTTAAATAATAATAAAAAGAAAAGAGCTATCAGTCCTTCTGATCCTAAAAAGTCCAAAGAAGAGATAAAACAAGAATAAGAATCTTAGGTATAAAGATCCATAACAAAACATAAAAAAGAAGAAGGTCTACTCCTTCTTAATCATCACTCAAACTAAAAACAGTTCCCCTTACCTTAAATGCAGTAAGGGTGGCAAAAAAACATTCACTGTACTTATCCAGCCCATCTAAATTAAAGGGTAGAAAGGATAGGAAGAGACCTACAGAGAACAATAGACATGTAGACAGGCATTGCTGATGTCTTTGGGAAGCAGGTTGGTCATGCTTTGCTCTAGTCCACCTTTACTATAACATATACAGTATGTGCCAGATGCCTAATAATCTCAATCAATGCATAAAATCTTAACAATACTCAACTGCCAGGAGTGATCACTGTTGCTGCCGAGGATGGACGGTACCACAATCCAAGCCAATCCAAGCACCGGCCAACTCACTTCTTAACAATTAGCCCAATACAACTGATGTGTTCTATTCATACACTGCCAGCATACCGGCCCAGGATATGTAGATAGAGGCCTTGCTGGGTAACTGGGGCTGCTGTGCTTTTGGCTCCAACATGGCTTGGCATTTTGGTGGCGGAACTAGTTTGTCACCATCTCCATTGCTATGCTGGAAGAAAGGCGACTGAGCCGCCTTCACTCCCACCCCATTGGCTCAGCGAGGACACGTGGCTGCCCTCGTAGGCTAGTTCATTTGTCCATCAAACCTCATAGATCAGTTAAATTGTCTATAGGGAATCAGTGGTAGTCTGGAAAGGGTTTGCTGGCTGGAATGACAATTCAAATGCAATACAAACACACTGCAAATGAGGGTAGGCTTGACAAAACATTCCACCTGGAAGTATGAGTCACTGCGCACAATATAAATAAATGGTAACACCATAGAATATCACAACACACTACACACAAGAATAACAAAGTCATGTATCACAACTAACAATGTGTAACACTGTTTGACATTTGACATACATAGTGAACAAAAAAGGACCCAAGATGGCACTGGTAAGTTGTACTGGGGAGGATACAGAGCTAGACCAGGCAACAGAGAATTGCCTGTCTAAGATAAATGACAGCCAATCCGTAGCAGTGTCTGCAATTTCTACAAAAACTCCAAGATTATAATTTAAAATCATATATCAATAGTGTCAAAGGCAGTCCAGATTAGACTAAAGAAGAGGCTGCAATGGAACAGAGCCAATGGTCAATTAACTGTTTATGATAGAAAGAATATTGGGGCAAATAGTTGCCATAATGTAGTTGGTATTGCAATATGAAATATGTCTCCAAATAAGAATAATGTGCTTTATACTGTTTTTCAAATAAATACTCATACTAATCCTATACATATACTGTATAATTATGGGAAAACTTTAGTTCCAATAACAGGGGATGTTTAATTCATTGTTTTTTTTTATGCAATGGATTTATTTCTTTATTATGCCCTGTTTTTCATGGTTGTTCTTTATAGTGTTTTGTAAACTTTGTTTTTATAAATGTACTACTGTGTATCAAGTGTATTATTAAAGTATGTTGTTGTGAATCAGGCTGGTGACGAGTACTCACTAAGTCTAGTTTCAAAACAGCTGCTGCCCTTTATCAGAGTCTTTATCTGTTTATTCAGGGTAGATGCCAGGCGTAGTAAGGTTTAATCCTAATCCACTTGCATCTTGTTGTTTTGTTTAAGTGGTCACGGGGCTTGTCCAAGACACTTGGCTGTGCTGTTCACAACCCTTGGCCAGTGTGAGTTTGTGATGGCTCAGAGCTTGTAGCTACAGAGGGAGCATGTCCAAGACGTTGCCTATTCAAGCGCAACACTACAGCCACTGGAACAACATGTGCTGTGCCTGGGAAATGGATGTCTGACAAGATAACTCATTAATTTCTGATTTTTCTCAAATTACATTTATGTGGTTGGCAAAAAAAATGTCAAGGTTTCTCCCAAGATGCTGAAGAACTGAAGGGAGGGAATGAGAGAGAGGTAACGTGGCCAGGTAAACTTTCTTTGGGCCATTCTGCATTTCTATATGGCTGTGAGATTGTCATTTTTCCTATCAAAGAATAGATTTGCCAACACTTTACTTTGATAAGCCTCTTGAACGTCAATTCAAGTACCACTGGCATTTATTGTATCAATACATTCTCAATCTAAGTAATTGTTTTGTTTTTATTTATTTGCTATATATGATTTAATAAGATAAAAGATCTAATATTTTGAGAACTATGTAAAAGAAATTATGTGGTGACAAGGATGGAATAGTAGAATAATCCCTAATCATGAGCCATATGGCGATTATTGATACAGCCAAGCATCGTACTGCTGATCATGTGTTAATATTTGTGCATTCTGTGGTGAGAATACAAAACTGAACTCATTTAGAGCCATTTTTACAATACTGATTATATATACAGATCTTTTATTGTATTATTGCCTATTCCCAAAACACAAGCTCAAATAGCTCAAACATATGTGAATGTGTCTTTGTCTGTGCCAGTGAAAAGAGCAAAGGGTCATGGGATGTGGCATGGCAAAATCAGAACAGCTGAAGAAATGCGAAAGAGGTAAATCTTTTACCAGAATAATTTAAATGAAATGTCAAGGTTCTAGGTTTGAAAAGAAAAGTTATAGATAGGGAGAATAATTATCACTATCCATTTATTGTAATAATTGATTCCTTCCATTGCATTCATTCAATGTTATCTTTCTCATTTTATAGCAAGCATCTCAGTTCCAGGTAAATATGGTTTTGATTCCATCATTTAGTAATTCTGCTTGTGCTCAAAATTACATTGCAAATCTGTGAAATATAAATCAGCAGTGTTTGGTAAGACTTGCTCTCTTTGCTTATATTTTATGCAACCTGTGAAGCTGCCACTGGTGAGTCTTCCAATCTAGATTTGATATAGAAAATGGTACTGAATGCCACTGTAGAGGAAGAGGAATATATGTTTTCCTTTCTGTCTGCCATTCTTCCTTCCCCAGCTATCAGGGCAGCTCTGCTGATCCAGCGCTGGTACCGCCAGTATGTGGCACGGCTGGAGATGAGACGCAGGTGCACTTGGAACATCTTCCAGTCTATTGAATATGCAGGAGAACAGGACCAGATCAAGGTGAGATTGGAGAGATAGATTATAAAACATAGCACATCATATGAAAAGATTTACACAGTCATGTAAAGTTTGAGTCAATCTTAAATGTACACTGTAACTAGTTACCTGCTCTGAACGGGACTGTGGGCATTTTTTACATGTGCATTTAGATACCTATGAGCATCTTGCATGGTGGTTCAAAATGTTTCCCGTATTGACCTAACAGCAGTTTTTTACTATTAGTCTTTAGACAAACACATTTCTTTGATGCTACAAATAAAATGTAATTTTGAAACAATCCTTTCCCTGCCTGAGCAGCTCTACAATTTCTTTGGCTACCTGATGGACCACTTCACTCCAGCCAGTAGTGAGAGTAAGAATCTGTTTAATTCATTGAGTTATGTGTAGGTTCCATTAGATTACTGACAGAGTGAGCTAATCTAAACCCAGCCAATCTACCCCCTGGTATGGAACATGATGTGGCTTCCCTCTATTAATTTATCTCCCGCTATTTCCTTCTCTCTCTTTACATTAGGAAATCTTATCTCTCACATATTCCGTGAGAATAGCATCTGTCGTGACATAGAATGGGAGAGATACTTCTGCTACAAGAGTATTGAGGTACCTGGCATCTACACTGGCCCCCATCTAACCTTTCCCATGACTATCTGTGGGGCATCAGAGCTGGTAGAAGCCTTCAAGCACAAACAAGTAGGTACACAGGCACACAAAGCATGCAGATGGTAGATACACACACCGACAAAAAAAATCACATTCATAAACAGACATTACATAAATCACATAAACATAAACATGCAACAACACATGCACACACACTCATAGAAGTACACACAGAGACACTCTCAGAAATACTCTCTAATTGTCGGAAATATCGTCTTCAGCGCCCCATTTATTTGTGTTTGTTTTTTCCTAGTAGCAGCTCCATTCTCGATATGTTCTGCAACTTCTTGTAGAAACTTGGAGGCTACTAAGAATTCTCCCCAATATCAACCATGTCTCTACCTGCCACACCAAGGAGATCACCATATGTGGTACACAGCAGCAGGCCTCTTGTAGCTGCTTTTTATTCTTCTCTGCATTTCTAGATAGGAATTCTTAGTATGCGCTCACAACTATCTCTATCTCTATGCAAAATGCCAACAAATATTTATGCATCGTTGTTTGTTTTGCTCCAGGAGATTTACATGGGCATCTTGAAGATCTACTGTTGGTATTCTATAAGGTGTGTAAACAGATCAAATCACAAAATGCAAATCACTCTGTGGTGAGCTAATGATCATGTTGGGCATAACATATTTTCAGTGAGGGATAACCAGCTTTCCATTTCATTTTAATTGCCATCTGCTATTGGCAGATCTTTGGTGCCAGGTGATGTCACCATTTGTTGTACACCATAGAAGGTGACATCACCTGGTAGCAAAGATCAGCCAATAGCAGATGGCAATTTCAGGAACATGCTTTTGACCATTAGATGTCAGGCTTTACACAGATTTGGGTTTGGTGTTAAGTTAGGCTACTCTTTAATTAACATTGTAACTTAACCTGTCCAGAATGGCTTGCCCTCCTCTGAGAAACCCTACGTCTTCAATGGCGACTTTGTGGATCGTGGCAAGTATTCCTTGGAGATTCTTCTCATCCTGTTTGCGTTCCTGCTGGTCTATCCCAATGATGTCCATCTGAACAGAGGGAACCATGAGGATCACATCGTTAACCTGAGGTGGGCTTGGTAGATGGCCCACACAACAGGCCTTCTTCTCTCGATAATTTTAAGGCAATTTAGTTACATTCAGTGCTTTGTTGTGCCTCTGCTGAAATATTTTTGTTTAGTATTTGTTTTGTTTTGTATTTTCCTCACAGTATACTTATAGATGGCTTTATGCAATTAGAGTGGATTTGCTAGTTGTCCTGACTATATTTAATGTACCTCAACAACCTACAAGTGGTCTGAATGCTAATCTGCCTATTCCTCCTGTATTTATTCCAGATATGGTTTTACCAAAGAAGTTCTGGGAAAATATAGGGTAGGTCTTGTGTCTTGTGCATGTTGCTTTAACACAGGCATTATATTATTTTCAGCCAATATTAGCCTATTCTAATCTCCATGAAGACCCATGTGCAATTCTGCTTCTACCTCATTCAGCCAGCATGTATAAATGTAACTATACCAGGGCCCAAACTAGACTGAATCTATTTCAGGATGTGTGATGTGGGTCACTTTTGGGCTTCACTCCCTGTGGCCTGAGGAGATTACATACTATTTCTCTGCCAAAAGAGTCAGCGAAACAGCTGCACTCTCCAATGTGGAGAGAAGATGTTGTCTAAAGTGGGGTCATGGCACTGGAACAGGCTTTAGCAAGCTGGCACAGAATGACAGCGGATTAACTTCTGCTTGCAGGACATGGGTCTTTATTAGATCTAGTTTAGTAGATTACGTAAGGTGATAATGCTGACCAAAAATGGCATGTGTATCAATACCCTAAATTAAATTTTTTGTCAAATCATATTAGGAGGATAATCATTCCCCTAATTGTATGTGAAATGTACAGTAAAGCCTCCATTGCTTGACTTGGTCGGTAGGTTCATGGCAAGAAGATCCTGAAGCTTCTCCAGAAGATCTTCAGCTGGCTGCCTCTGGCCACAGTAATTGACCAAAAGGTGCTGATTGTGCATGGAGGGATCTCTGACACTACAGACCTTAACCTAATAGCCCAAGTGGACAGGCACAAAGTAAGTGGGGATCCCAACAACACCAAATTAGAGTATTATGGACCTTTTATAAGCAGCTAATACAGAAATATTATTCTTCCCCTCAAAAATCCAACCATGTATCTATGTGTGTGTGTGTGTGTGTAATGTCTGTGAATGTGTGCAGTATGTGTCAGCCCTCAGGCCGGCTATGCAGAACAGTCAGGCAGTCAATGGCAGTGGGTCTCAGAATATGGACAACGATGAACAGGACTCTGGGCCAGCGGAGGGCCGGCGTCGGGTGCGTTCTCTGACCCACCACAGCCCAGGCCTCGGTCCCAGGCATGACCTCCAGCGCCGCTCTCTCCACAACCTGCCCATGAGCAGTCATGTCAACTGCTCAGTGGAGGAGGAGCTAAAGAGGAGGCGCAGGCAGGCCGGGTTCAACCAGTCCTATGGAGACCTGAAGAAGTCCGTCTCCTCTGACTCAGACCCAGAGTCTGGAGAAATAATGGAGACATATGGACATGAGTGGAAGCAAGTAAGTGAGAGGAAGGACATTAGATTGCATTCATTTGTCAGTTGTGCCAGATTGATCATCCACATGCTCATTTTCAGATTCACACTCTTTTTGGAGGGGCAGTTGACAGTGTGGAATTCCTTAGTATCACTGATCTCCTTTGGCCATTCAGATAGTGGATGTGTTGTGGAGTGACCCCATGCCCCAGGATGGCTGCATGCCCAATGAGGTGCGTGGCGGAGGCTGTTACTGGGGGCCAGATGTCACTGAGAAAGTGCTAAGGAGACATAACCTCCAGCTCCTCATCCGCTCCCACGAGTGCAAACAGGACGGCTATGAGTTTTGCCACAACCGCAGGGTGAGCATACAGAGGCATGAGGTAGAGGGGTTGGCAGGAAAGAAGTGCATACATCAGAATACTGGTTACTGAAGCAAGCACTTTCAGCTATTTAGTGGTATTGTCAAGAAACAATGTAATCTGCTGACTGCAACAACATGAAATATTTCCTCCAACAATCTTTTACAAACCATGTGCATTACATCAAGTCACAGCACCATGTATTGTGCAGTCCCAACTGTCCTTTCTTGTGTCCAGGTGCTGACTATATTTTCAGCGTCTAACTACTATGAGGTGGGCAGTAACAGAGGAGCATACATCAGAATGGGCCCTGATCTGGTTCCCCACTTCATTCAGTACCAGGCCAGCCGAACCAGCCGAGACCTCACCCTCAGACAAAGGTACATGAAGAAACTACACACAAGAATTCAAATTTCTGCGCCAAGGAGAGCATTTTGAGATATTTACTGATTGCTGGATCAAAATAGAGTAGTGTGGCGCACAAAGACAGAAAAAGATACTTCTGAGAACACTATGTGAAATTATACAGGCACAACCAGGCTCAATTGAGACAATGTGATCAGCCAATAAAATAATACTTCATAAATGTGTTTAAAGATGTTGCTGTCTCAGTGATTCCAAGATTTATACAGTATTAGATCAAATATGACAAAATACTTTTTATTCTCCACCTGTTCTTTGTCAGTGTTAGTCAGACAGAGAGATCAGCTCTGCGAGCTCTGAGGGAACAGCTGTTTGTACATAAGTCTGATCTCATCGGTGCCTTCCAGGAATACGACCCCAAAAACACAGGTAAACCAGACAAACTGTTGTAAATCAATCAGCGATGGTGATTTTTGACACTTTGCACTATATCTGTCTAACATACCTGGCACTTGAATAGCCTGACAAACAAAACCCAACATGAAAGGCAAAGTAAGTCAAGTATACTAGCTACATTTTTAGCTATTCTGCATGCAAACTAGAATTCTCCACATCACAATTGCTGTCAGGACTTTGGCTTCCATTTGCTGAGTCAGTGCAGGTTGACATGATCATACACAGCAGAAGAGTGCTTATTCACCACCATCTAGTGGTAGTGTATCAAAATGTAAATCATGGCTCAAAAATGACACCTCTCCTGTTTGTCTCCTAGGTACGATCTCTCTAAAGCACTGGGCCAGTGCCACAGAGAGGGTGCTGAACCTGGGTCTGCCCTGGAGGGTGCTGCGCTCTCAGCTTGTCAACTACACCCACGATGGTATGCTGGACTACCAACAGTGGATCAGGGAGCTCTCCATCACTGAGCCCAAGCCAGAGGTCCGCCTTTTCCTCACACACACACACAAACACAAAATTTAGATGTAAATATTCTAATTACATCAATACGGTTATTCCTTCCACTATGGTAAACACATAATTTGTCTCTTGCATGACAGATGTCCAACACCAGTATCCTGGAGACCATGTACAAAAACCACTCCAACCTGGAGACCATCTTCCGAATCATAGACACAGATCACTCAGGTCAGTAAGCAGCTTAGCCTAGATACTAAATACTGCCCTTCTCTACAGTATCTATTCGCAGCATCTGACCCTCTCTCCAAGCCTCTCAACTGCAGGGAATATAATACCCCCACATGTTGAGGGGGCTTACGATCAAGGCCTTTATAGAAATGGATGACATACTCTTTAGATTCATGCATTAATCTCTGGGGTGGGGGTTTAAACTTAAAAAGTATTTTGTTTATAAAACACCAGGACATTCTAAGCCCAACTGAGACTCTGAAGTGAGTCACGATTATTTAAATTCACTTTTTATATGTAACAAATTTGCACAGTGTACAACTAAGGCCTCTCCCTCTCTCCTAGGTCTGATCTCGTTTGAGGAGTTCCGTCAGACCTGGAAACTCCTGAGCTCCCATCTTAAGACGGAGATCAGTGACGAGGCCATTGCAGACTTGGCCCTTAGCATTGACTTCAACAAGGATGGCAGCATCGATATCAATGAGTTTATGGAGGCCTTCCGGCTGGTGGACCTCAGTGCCCACATGTAGAGTTGGAGCAGCACCATGTTAGGGGTCCCTGTTGATCTGCTGCATATAAAACACTAAGCACTATCTGAGGTAGACTGGTACACCAGGATCACCATGTGTGGGGAGATCTGAATGATCATTCTGTCCATGTTTCCACACCATGTGGCCATAGGGCGGTGACCTAGTCCGTATTGTTTGACCAGGCACAACCTTGTGGTACTCACATTTTCAGCGTTTAGCTCTTTTCTACCTCCTAGATTTGCCATGAAAGGCTAAGGGTGTATTTTAAGGGTTTGGTGGAATTTAATGATGATGATCACCTGTTTAATAATGAATAAAATATGTCCAAAACATGTTTTCTTGTCTTTGCCTTTCATGTTGACATATTTTTCATAGGAAGCATGGAGTATGCAAGGACAACTTCTGAAACAAGGGGCAAGGTCTTGTGATTATGTGTAAAATGAAAGTGGATACAAACGAAGCCTTGCATTAGAGAAAAGCTTTTAATATGAAATAGTCTTGCTTTTGACAATGTCTGACCCAAAAAGGTTAAAAATGAAAAGAGGTCTTTTTAGGGCCACTGAAAGGACAAATGAGTGTAGTAAGTTCAGCCGGGAAATTCTTGCTGACAGCTGGACAGTGCAGTCTATTTAAACTGGGCAAACGTACCTGTCTGCTCTGCTCAATGGCTGTTGCTTGATATGTTGCTGCTGTTCTGCTGTTGTGTAGGCTACTGCACAAGGGATTTGGTGTGCTCCCTGGCTGGTAGGTAGTGCACTCAGTATGTACACAGGCAGTACATACTGCCGTACTTATCTAATAAAATCTTAATCCAATATGCTTCCTGGCTGAACTTGTTTGGAGTCGTTCTGCCTCCTGGGGTTTGTATTCAATTGTGTGCTGCAAAGAGAATACTGAGGAGTTGAAATGTCGATATTCTAACAAAAAGGGGATCGCAGGGGCTTTTCTCTCTCTCTCAATTAAATTCCAGATATCATGATGTCTGAGTGAAACTCAGTAACTGAATCTGCAGGGCTGCCTGGGGAGGCACAGTAAGATTCAACATATGTACTCAGAGAACCATTTTGTTATTCAGACCCTTGGCATGTGAATGACCCTAGGGCAAGAGGGGATATAATCTGTCTGAAAGCTGCTTAATCAGTTCAACTGCCAATCAGTCTTTCATCCCTATGGGGATGTGAATCCAGGACATGAATCCTATCATCTCAAGCCCTTCTGTGACGGGGTGCTGGAAAGGACTTTGACATAAACAAGGTGTAGAACGGGACAGACCATGCTTTAAGGTTTTAATAGAAGGAAAGTCTGAATAAAGTGGTAAACACAGGGAACCAAAGATGTCTCATATTTCCTCCATGTTGGTGTATCTAACCATGGTATATTCAGGTAAATAATGGGGGATACAGATGGGCAGTCAAGAGAATAGCAGTGTTTACATGGCAATACATGGAGCAAAACACTGGATTCGAGGAAGCTCTCATTTTGAATTCAATTTTAATAATATTCTTAAACCAGCATAAAAAAGTCAAAGCAACAAAAACATGTATTTACAACGTGTTCAATCACATCACACACTCAATCCCACAAACTGTTTACATGCCAGTCACATTCATAGTCTTATATCCATAATCTGATTTGCCAAACAGTAAACAAGCTATTATTAGACACTGTTGAGCCTTTCCGCCAACGTCTCCATCATTCCAGAATGCACAGATTAACCAATCATTTGCTTCTTCTAGTTATGCTGGTACAGATTGTGGGATAAGGATTGCATAAACAAAGTTTTGATAAACCTGCCAAAGTGGGCATTTCTTTAATAGAATAGAAGATTGACTGCTGATTGGAAAATAAAGAGAGCAACTACTCCAGATTTATATTTCTGACCAGCGTGTTCACATATCTTCCCCCCCAGTGGAACTTGTGCAACAGATTAGTTTAAAAAAAACAAACAAACACAAAATTCCTGCTTACATTAATCCAACACCATTTAGTGCACTGGGGTCGTCTCAACAAGTTCACTCTCGAGTGCATGTTTAAGGAAATAAGAGTATCAGAAATAACATTTTGACTTTTCTCGATGAAAGGCATGTCACCTTGCAGAGGATTGATATTGAGAAGGAGAGAGAGTCTAAGTGTATGTGTGTGTGTTTGGTAGGGTAGGCAGGGCAGGTGTTCAGCTGAGGATACCTCCTCTCATGTGTCCGCTGTCAGTTAGCCCGTGCTCAATGAGCTTGATGTCCTCCAAGTCATCTTTGATGACGCTGATCAGGTGACTTAGACCCTCCTGCTGCTGTTTCAAATGCTGAAGGTGAGAGGAGAGGAAAAACAACAGTTTTATTTTCCTTTAACCAGCTAGTCGCAAAAATCTTTTTCCAGACAGACTTGGCCTAGAAAGCAACAACACAACACAAAGCAGACAAACACAAGTCATTAAAAAACATAAGAAACTAGAAATAACCGCCTCACGGTTGTATGCCTCCGCCAATAAACTTTGTTTTATCATTGCAAGGACAGTCTTTATTTATTGAACATATACAATTAATGTGATTATTAGGTCAACTTAAAGGATTTTGGTGGCTGCAAAAGTAAGTGACAGCACTTCCACGTTTTTGTAGAATGACCCAAGATCATTTTCTCAGCTACAGTGGTGAGCAAAACATTATGATGTCACAGTGAAGTTGACCTTTGAACTTTTGAATATAAAATGTCATCACTTCATCGTATTATCCTATTAGACATTTGTGTGAAATTTTGTCATAATTAGCCTATGAATTCTTGAGTTATGGCCAAAAACGTCTTTTGTGAGGTCACAGTGACCTTGACCTTTGACCACCAAATTCTAATCAGTTCATCCTTGAGTCCAAGTGGATGTTTGTGCCAGAAGTAATGAAATTCCCTCCAGGCGTTCCTGAGATATCTCGTTCATGAGAACGGGAGGGACGTCAGGTCACAGTGACCTTGACCTTTGACCACCAAAATCGAATCAGTTCATCCTTGAGTCCAAGTGGACGTTTGTGCCAAATTTGAAGAAATTCCCTCAAGGCGTTCCTGAGATACGCGAATGGGACGGATGGACGGACGGACGTACGGACAACCGGAAAACATAATGCCTCCGGTCACGGCTGTCGCTGGTGCGGAGGCATAAAAACAACAAAATTAAAAAGACTAGTTTGAAGTGAGGTGTGAAGTACATGTGTATGGATTACAAGTCACAGCCATAAAATGCAAAATTAAGATGCACTGTGTAGATGCCCTGTCTCTCACTTGTTTGATTTCTCTGAGAAGGTCTGCGTCAACACTGTAGCGCTCCTCTGATCTCACCGCCCCAAAGTGGTTCTGCATCCGGATTTGGGACATTAGTTCATTCAACCGACCCTGGTAAATAAGAGAACACACATAATGTAAAACTTCCAATAACGACCGGGTCTCAAACAGTGGCTCTAACAATAGCTGGGGAGTGTTGTGTGTATAAATAAAGGCCGGTCCCTAATGAAAGCTGGGTAAAAAAATATGGCGGAATTACCAGAAAGGAGTCTAAATTCATACAACATTTATAGCCGAAATTATCATTACAATTACCAAAATATATATAACCAAAAAGTGACAATGCATGTAGTGGATCATGCTCATGTTTCTTGTTGCCATGGACACAGGTACTGGTGCAAAATTCTTGAAATTCATTACTCAAACATTACAACTGCTTAGATCATTATACAGCATTGCTCCTATTTGTTAATAGGTGACAGAGCTTTTTTTTTTTTGGCTTTGGCAGTTTTATTCTGTTTTGATGCATTGATGCTTTGTTTGCAAGACTGATGACCAGCATGTTAACAATAAAATATTTTTTTTTGATAAAGTAGTTAATTCTTTTGCATGATTATTTCAGCCAGATATTCCTCATTAACATCATCATCAGTACTAATGTAGTAGTATACCAGTAATATCTTTTGTAAAAATCTGAGCAGCACAATTCTTTACAGAATACCGGTAAACTATTACTTCTAAGCATCTATTTACATCAACAAAAGAGTCTTTATTAAAGTTTTGTTATATGTCAAACATGTCAAACATGTCGAACATGCAAAGCAAACATACACGCAGCTTTGCCAGCAGGGCTGCACAGTTAATCGTTTATAATAATGTAGCGCAATTTTCGTTCCCACAACTGAAACATTTCATTTGGAATGTCCTTGTAATGTAATTGGAAATAGTCAGGATGATAATATAACATGCCAAATATGCAGTAAACATATTTCCCCTCATATCAAGACTAATAACCTTTCTTAATAAGTGATAAAAAAAATAGCAAGCAAAATAATCTGGATTATCAGTGTAGCCACAATTGTGCAGTCCAAACTACTATAGATGAGAGACACACAGACAAAACACACACACCTTGAACTGCGTGGGGGCATTGAGCTCAGACTGAATGGTGTCCAGCTGCACCCTGAGGTGCTCCTCATCCACCTGGATAGCATAACCACTTTTCCTCTGGATCTCTTGCTTGATCAGCACCTGGCAGGAAAGTAGGGAAGGAGGAGAGGAGATAAATATGAGAAACAAAACAGGCATGCTGTGAGAAGTGGCCAGCTGGAATTCATTATAGGGCTTGTTGCTGTTCTTGGAGTAAACAGAAACACTGAAGCCAATTGGAGAACCAGAATCATGTGGCATGGTGAGGCAGCTACCTGTAGCACCCTGTGAGAGAGGTCCATCAGCTTCCTCTTGTACTGGGCAATCTTGGCCACTGTGGTCGCCTGGTTCTTCTGCAGTTCACTAATGTCATTGGAGATAATCTGTGTGTGTAAAAGAGAGAAACAAGGAAAACATTTAGACCATTTTTTTTATTTATTTAGCAATTCTCCACTCGTTGCCAGTTAGATACAGATTTATTTTAAGATTTTACTGATCATATTTAAAGCACTGCTAGGTCTAGCATTCATCTAGGTCACTGCAGATGTCTTAGTTCCCTATGAGCCAGAGCACAGCTTGAGATCCTCCGACTGTCCAACAGCCTAAACCCAAGACAATTGTGCTTTTGTAATCAGAGCCACAAAACTTAGGAACCTATGCTAGCAAATACAAACATACTTTAATAGGCTTGTTTTTCTGTATATATTATTGATCTTGCCCACTTTTAATCTTGTTTTATCTCATCATTAAAGGAATAGTTCACCCAAAAATGAAAACTTTGTCACCATCTACTCAACCTCATTTGAAACACCAAAGTTTATATGCCCACATAACTGCTGGAACAGGTTGTTGTTAAATATAAATGGCCGGGTCCTGGTTCTTTAAATAATATAAATATTGGACTTATCCACAGTGCAATTGTTTGGCTTCAGAACACTTGGAATATGCTGCACAAGCTGTTTGGAGTAATTTTATGGCCACTTCTGTTATTTAGGAGAACGCTGACACAAAGCTGCGCCAGCTAACACGATGTATGTAATGCTGACATACAAATTTTATCTGTGTTTCGACTGACATGAGGGTGAGTAGATAATGACATTTTTGGGTGAACTATTCCTTTTACCATTTATTTTACCATTACCAGTGGTAACACACTGATGCAGAATTACTGTAATATCAAAAGTTGGGCTGTTAATTGCAATAATCGTTTTTACTGTGAGCAGCCTGTTGGAAGTTAGCACACAGTGCAAGTAATAGGACGTGTTCACTCTGCCCTTGACATTACAAAAATCAGTTTTAAAATTCCATTTGATGATAATCTGACGGCTATACACTCATGTCCAGTCAGCGCTGTCCTTTTTTTTTACATAATTAGAGAACAAAGACCAGTGGCAACAGAGAGCAACGTTATCACTTACATCCACTCTGGTCTGGTGCTGTTTGGTCATTTGATCTTGGATCTTCAGTCTGCGAAGCAGCTCCTTAAAACCCACCATGGGCACTGGGATTAATCTGGAGTAAAGACATTGAATAAACTGTTGTGAGGACATGCCCAACCATGGAAAGCCTTCAAAAAACATTTCCTAGTTAACTTACTTCTCAGGGTCAGGGTTGTCCACCTTGGCCTGCTCCCAAATGATTGGGTCCACACCTGGCAAAGAGATGCAATCTCCTGAGTTATCATTCATGGTAATTTCATCACAAACAATTTGTTGCATGTAGAGAGATGGTGGCACAAACGCACACACATGCATACAAGCACATGTTTACCTGCAGGGGCATTTTGCAGCAGCTGTTTGAGCTGCGCTGGAGAAAGCTCTGTGCGTGTGACGGACATGATCACTCCAAGTTGAGCGAGTTGGACCTTGACGTTGGCCTGCTCCACATAGCCGAAGAGCGTGCTCGCAGGGATCCGCTTGGACGTGCCATTAGGAGAACGCTCCACCACATAAATGATCACCTCTGTCCTGAGTGTGGGAAGATATAAAGAGATGAAGAGAAGCAGACACCTTAAAAAAAAACATACATTAGCTGGACCTTTTTTCAAATCTTGATGTAAATTAGTTTTTCTTTTCCAAGATTCCATACTACACACATATATTTCCATATGTCCATTTAGGTTCTTTGGCAGCTTAAATTATATGTTACAGTCTTTTTAAAAAGATGATAAACATAATGAAACATGTAGCTGTGGCATATGACATGTTATAGAAACGTACTGGTCGTTGGGCAGGGCTTTGACACCCTCTACATTGACAGTGAGCATCTGGTTGCTACCCAGGACCTTGTGGAGCGACTCGACCAGCTGCTGCTGCTGAGCTCGCACATCAGCCTCCTTCTTGTTGAGGGCCAAGACCACTAAACCATCCTCATCCTTACTCACAGGGACGCAGCTATAGCCCACTGCCTAGGAGACACAAGACACAGACGAATTAATCACATCTTCCTCAGTGACAAATAAGAAAGAACTACCCACTTCTTTTATAGGCTCTGTTCAAACACACCTGGTATCTATTGCCCCAAATCAGGAGTTCTAATTAATGGAGCAGGAAATACACCACAGGACATACAAGCATTAGGTGTGAAACACCAAATACTACTAATGCAAGGTAAAACAATGGTATACAATCCACATCTTAGTCAGAAAAACATCCTCAAGAATTACCATCTATGAGTAAATAACCATTAAAGAAAACATAAAAAAACAACATTGGAGACCTAGTTCCTCATTCAACCCATAGGGCTGTTTTCAAATAGTAAACACATTTTTTGGTGTATGTTTTAGGACATACAATGACAAATGCACCGACCAACACTTCAAACCACGTTACATCTCCCATTACCTTGAACCTGCAGAAGGGATTCTCCTGGGTGAAGTCGACAGGTGGGGTGTTGTTGCTGTAGTAGCCCTTGCCGGTGCCCCAATAAGCCTGCAGTTGGTTCCATTTGGCTAGAATGGAATCACGCTCATCTCCTAACAGGGTGGGAGCTGACAGAGCGGTGACCTGCTGGTACAGCTGGGTGGGCTGGGTCTGACCCTGCTGCTGGGCCTGCTGGCCGAACAAGCCTCCTGGGAGCGGAAAGGAGAGAAATTGTGTTGAGACATTTAAGAAGTCGGTCTTTCTCTAAAAACTTTGTTGTCTATGGATTTTGGGGGAAAACTAAGCACCTGAGTGATTATGTTACACATTACACCATTAAGCAGGTAATCAATAATATACAACACTATACTTGAGAGTAATATTTCCAACTTTACACGTTCTGTAACTGTGTGTTCTTAAATCCCTGCTTAAGATGCACATTGGTGATTGTTGATGTTATTTATATGATACTATGGCTGCCTTGTGTCATCAATCACATAATATCCTAGTCTTCATGTGGAAACAGGCTCCATTGTTTGTCGATAGAGTCTCTCACCTTGCTGCTGAGTTGGCTGGATATTGAAGCCTCCAAACCCACCCAGACTGGTTGCTCCTAATCCAGTTCCAAATCCTGAGGCCCCAGTGGCAGCCCCAGCGCCAAGCCCAGTGGAAAAACCAAACCCTTTGTTCTGTGTGTTACCAAACAGGCCTCCTAAAACAGAGGAATATGCCAACACAGTGAGAAATGGCAACTATTTTAATCCCATTGAATATCAGTAAGTCTGTCAGGAGGCTGACTGCAGGAATGAAAGGAAGGCAATACATTATGGTAGAGTGAGTGAGACATCTAGTGGCAGCTATGTGTAGCCGTTTCAATACAAACAGTGTGGGACAGAACACAAGCACATACTGTGGAGAGTATGGTGTGCAGAAGGCTGATAGCAACATCGGTGTTTTGGTTACATGGAGTCTCAGCCAGCCAGCATGAGCTGAGCAGTCTGAAGCCCAGTCTGAATCCCCTTTAAACCTCTGTATTTTGCTACACTATAAAATAAGCTTTATGGGCTGTGCATCACAGATAGAAAATAAGGAAGAAGGAGAAAAAAAAAGCAGCTGCACTCCTGACCTGTGGTGTTGGCGGGAGCAGCGAAGCTGAACGTGGACCCGGGTGCAGCAGCAGATGTTGTTGTCGTCCCAAAGCCACCAAAAGCACCTGAGAAACAAAGCCCATCATGACAGAGGAAACAAAGGAGGGCACAGATGGAGAGGTGCAGACAGATATATGGAGGAAGGACAAAGGAATCACATGGTTGACTGTGGCTGAAATTAAATAGCAAACAAAATCTCATGAATTAGCTTTCTAGATCATACAAAGGATCCAAAAACTAACTTTAATTTCAATCTAGTATCATTCTATTTTCTTGCAATGAACATGACAATGTATGGGACTTGTAAGATACCAAATGAGATGAATGTAGGTACAAAACATATTTTAACATTTTGCCTCCTCATGCAAATGGAAACAACAGTGTGTGATGTTTTATGAAAAACAAATCAAGATGTGAGTTGGAAGAAAAAGCGCTGTACCACAGATGTGAAAAATGTAGGATGAAAAACATGTTTATAGACACAGACTGTACTGATTAACCAATCAAAAAGGTCATCTACCTGTGCTAGCCAGGCTATTACCAAAATTGAAAACAGTGCCAGTGGTGGTTGCTGTACCAAAGCACCCCACATTAAAGCTGACTGCTGCTGTGTTGGCATTTAAGCCAAACCCCCCAAAACTAAACCCACCAGCCGTGGTGTTCCCGGCTCCCAGCCCCCCAAATCCTGCAGCCAGTGGAGGCAGGCAGCGAGAAAGAGAGAGTGACATGGAGGAGTTAGATGATAGAAAGAACAGTCCTAGAATGATTTAAGCTATTGCAAGTCTTTAAGTGCCTTTAAAAAAAAGTCAGAACCAATCAGGAATAATACAAAAGGTGACATCTATCTGACAGCTATGCTCTGTTGACAGTGTGCATCTTACCAGTGGTGGTGGAGCCAAAACCAAATCCTGTGGTTGCTGCAGCTGTGGTGGTAGGCGCCCCAAAACCAGGGGCAGTGACAGCTACAACACAGGAAAAAGTAGACACAAAACATGCAATCAGTAAAAATGCCACCCAATTCCAGTAGAAACATTTCAGTGCCACACCGAGGACAACTATGAATAGTCTAGATGATGTTTTGCTGCAGTTTGACTTTGTCTGAGTGAGTAAAAGAAGAACGCAGTCATTTCAAATGGGGAAAGCCAGTGTCAGTCCTATTCATGATGCTGTTTACATGGCCGGAGACACCAAATGGTATATTATTCCTCTGAAAACGCATTCATAACAGTCTCGCACTCTCTTGCCTTTCTGAATCATGATCACTGCTGAAAGATTTTTTTTTTCCTTTTCATTGAATGTGACCCTTACATTTTCTCAGCCAACCTAGGAGTAGCCACCAACTATCTGAATCACACTGATGGAATAATCTGCTGAATTTACACACATTATGGTACAGAATTGCATACAAAAAAAAAAAGACCACAAAAAAAAACAATAACCAATAATCGAGCAGCTTTGATTAAATGAATGGGTGAGGAGAGGATATGCTTTGAATATGGAGCAGAGCAATGAACTTACTGCCGAATCCCGAGGAGGCAGTGGTGGTGGTGGCTGGGGTGCCAAAGCCAAATGCTGTTGATGCGGTGGTTTTGGCACCAAATGAACCAAATGAAAATCCAGACGTGCCTTTACAATAAAATAAGAATGCTGTAAGTGTGGGATGCCATGCCATGGGTAAAGCAAATGAGGTACAAGTGAAATACACGCGTCTAAGCTGCTATAGCGTTATTAGCACCTACGGTTAACGTTAAGCACACTGACTTAGGTTATGTTAAATATTCATTAGCCAAGTTAGCTAAGGAGGGACATCGTGAAAATGCAGCGGTTAGGGAACTAACAGCCAATCTGTTTCAATGGAGCTAACGTTAAAAGCGGAGTATCCGTTGTATAAATGCTTCACACAAACACACAAACAAACAAAGCCATGCAGCATTTCTGATAACGCTAAATGTCAGCTAGCAGGTCTCACTCCCATCTCCTGTTCCGGACCGGACCAAGTCCAAGCAGGAGCGGACCGCATTTCTGACTGCTAACGGTAAGTTAGCATGGTAACATTAGCAACCAGTTGTCTTTCCCTTTCGCTGTTGCTGTATACACGCCAAAGCACTTTAAAACATATGTACGTGACATATGTACATTTATAGTCTCAGTAAAATGCGGCTACATTAAATAAAAATCCCATACTTGCCGCAGGATTGCTCGCAGCACCGCCAAAATTGAACGCCATGTTGACTGTCCCCCGGAAACAGTGAACTCTTCTTCTTCGTCTTTGTTGCAGTCAGTGAACCCTTCTTCTTCTTCTTCTTCTTCTTCTTCTTTTCAAGGGTGCATTACCGCCACCCATTGATCTGGAGTGTGAACTAAGGATTTACATTACCTCTAATATCAATAATAATAATAATAATAATAATAATAACAGCAGCAACAACAACAACAACAATAATAATAATAATAATAATAATAATAATAATTATTATTATTATAATGATAATAAAACACTACTAATAACAATAATAATAATAACAAGAATAATAGAGAAAATACTCAAATTGTATTCATTAACCCTGTTACTCTTAAATCCTTTAATAAAAAACCAAGGCACTTTTCACCTGATGATCTATTAAGACTTCTACTGATATTAAATTCTTCTCTGACTTCTTTTAATCTAGAGATTAATGATTATCTCTCGGATTTATTTATGACAGTATTATAAAATATGATCAACTGTTTCTTCCTCACCACAGTAATCATGTCTCCCACTAATATGTTTTCCAGTCAAGAAAAGTGTAGCCTACTATTCAACCCAGAATGACCAATCCTTAATCTTGTAATAACAGTGTCCTCTTTCCTATTAGTGCTCTAGATTGAGTATGCCAAATTATTGGATTAATTTGTAATACTTTCTTCATTCCATTCATTTTGTCATGTATTTTTAATTTGTTCTTTAATCACCCTTTTGCTCCTGTTTTGTTAATCTTGATGTCAATCTGAATGTCAACTCTCTTATAGCTCGGTTCTGGTGTCCATATACATTTAATGCATATAGACCCATCTAATGAATTCTGAATAATGACTGCAACATTTCAAATAATAAATCTTCTCTATCACTACAGAGTTGAATAATTGTAAACTCATTAACACTGCACAAGAGTCTGATCTACAACCATCACATCCGGCCTCACCTCTTCTATTCATTGCGAGGTAATAACCACTGCCATCAGTTCACAGGACAATATATAGCATCAGTTGAACTATTTGCATATTTAACTTTAAATCCAGAAGTTACTACTGCTGCTGATACTCTATACCAGTTTTATGATGTTTAGAACCATCTGTGTAAATTTGTAACACAATTAAAAAGTGTTCTCACATTTTCCTCACATGAATCTCTCACCAACTTTTATCAATACACAGGATATGATGTTGATATCCCTTGTGCCATAATCTGAGGTGAGCATTTATATAGAGGCCCAATTGAGAGTTTAACATAATGATATACTACCTTACCAATGAGAACCATAGAAAACATCAGACTACACCTTCATAAATCTACAGCACCAAAAGACAGGCAGCAACATTCACCAGCTACCTGCTCTATAGCTTCAGGGTGATCGAGTGTAGTCAAGTCATTGGGGTTAGTAGGGTAAGGTCTATTATTTTCTGTGGTAATAACCAAGGAGGTACAGCTGGCAGAGCATCAGTAGGAGAAAACCTCCTATCATATCCAGTACTCCACACACCTTCGTTTTAACAACCCACCCAAAGCTCTTGTTTGGCCTTCTTTCATGTTCCCACGGCTAAGTACTATGGTTTTTCATGTAGAATGATTATTGTTATGTCCTTGTAAATTAACCCAATATATCCTCATTAATTGTTGTCTCCTAATCTCCAGTGGCATTTCCCCAGTTTCCTCTTGTCGAGCTGGAACAAATGTCATTTTTTTTTAAAAGCCCCACAGAAAACCCCCCCCAGCAAAACCAAAGTAATGTTGTTGGACTTCAGGCGTGACCAGCCCATCGAACCGACACTGGAGGTAAAATGCCAGACAATTGAACGCGTTGAGGAGTATAAATATCTTGGCACCACCATCGACAACAAGCTCACCTTTAAGACCAACAGTGAGCTGATATTCTCCAAGTGCCAACAACGCCTGTTCTTCCTTAGGAAGATGAGGAAGTTTCAGGTCCAGCCACCAGTCCTCCAGGCTTTCTATAGATGCTTTGTGGAATCCATACTGACCTTTAACATCACAGCATGGTTTGGAGCAATAAGTGCCATCCACCTGAATCCCTTGAACAGGATTGTAAGGATAAGTAGCAAGATCATCGGACAGGAACAGGAGCCACTCAGCAGCATCCACAAAAGACGGGCAGTAAAGAAGGCCTCACAAATTGCATCAGACACCACACACCCACTACAACCTCATGCCCTCTGCATGCCGATATAGGTCCCTGTCCCTCAGGACTAGAAGGGCCACATCTAGTTTTGTGCCTACATCCATCCGCATACTGAACTCCCACCCAGGAGAGCCTCTACCCACCTGCCCCCTGCCCCCTGCCCCCTGCAGGGAAACTGACTATTATTATTGTACCACTACTGCCCCCAGGACTGTAGTAGTAGTGTGCCTTTTATTTTTAGTAGTATTGTGTATTTTACTTAGTTTCTTTTAGTATTTTATAAGGACTACCTATTATATTGATGACTGAGTCATGATTGTTTTGTGGTTGTCATATTTGTCTTGTCTGTACACTGCACAAACGAAGTTCCTCACGGAAAATAAAGTAATTTGAAGTGTGTGAGTGCTTGTGCTTGGATTAAATCCAACTTTCCCAACAAGATTTTTTGATTCCGACCTACAGTACAGTATATATATGTATGTATATGTATGTATATGCTACACACCCATAATCCAGAGCTGATTCTGTAAAACCAATGCATATAATTTCAAAGCAGCCCAATCTGCTCCCCACTCCTTCCCTGCTGAACACCTCATAACATTTAAAACCTTTTTAATGTGTGTAAGACTTTATACGTTTATTCCAAGTGAGCCGAGCATCAAACCAAACCCCTGAAAATGTTAGAGGATTCTACTCTTTCCAGTTCTCTACCAAATAAATAGAGCTTGACTTCTTTCCACTTTTCTTCTGTGAAAAGAAATATTTTTTTCCCCTCTCAACAGAACATTTAAATCACCATTCCAAAGATCACTGTTCAATTCTTTTAATTGCTCATGTACACACTTGCAACTTCTTAACAGTATAGTTCACATTTCTGCCTCTTTTCCACAGTGGCCCGTCGTCTGCAAGCAAAGATCCAGCTACATCCTGCTTAACTTTAGAATAAACACCAACAATCAATATTGAAAACAACAACAACACCTCTTTACAGTGGCCCTGCAGTGCAAAACACAGTTACATTTCACAAAACAAAAAAACAAAAATACATTTCACAAAACAACTTAACAAAACCGAAAACAAAACATTTCACAAAACAAATTAACAAAACCAAAAACAAAACAACATTTCACAAAACAACTTAACAAAACCAAAAACAAAACAACATTTCACAAAACAAATTAACAAAACAAAGTGCTTTCTTCTCCAGTGCTTTCTTTTGGCTTCTTTAATGGTCTTCTTACCTGCTGCTTCCAGTCTTTCATATTCAATTAAATGCTGAAAAATGTGCTTCACTACTTTGGTACACTTTTCATTCCACCATGACACAAACTTCTGCCTTTTCTTACCGGCTTTCCTTACAATTGCCTGATTTGCAGCCCCTAGCTGCTTTCACCTTTTCATTAAACATATCTATATCCTGCTCTCTGTTCATGTCTCCTAGACATTTTTCACTTATATCTTGTGATCTACTCCACTCTGCTTTTCCAATATCCACTTTTCTACCATACCTTTTGAAATCACAGCACTCTCAATGCCTACTTGACATAAAATGGGATAATGGTCACTTCCTACTGTAGGCTGTTTCCACACCGTCCAAGAATACTTGACTGTGACACTAGCGTCTCATCTAAGCTTCACTGAGTACCTGTACTAAAATTAACGCTAGTAGTGCTTCCATCATTTAACCACACAAGTCCCAAGGTGTCTATAAGATCCTCCACTATTCATTTCTATCATTGCTGTCCTCCCCCACAGAGTGCTATGGCCATTAAAATCCCCACACCAAATCACCCTTCTTCTATCTTGCCCCTCTATTGCTTCCAAAGTTTCTACTTCCAACCTCTGACATGGATCATAAAAATTCTCAATAATAAAATGACCATCTTTTAACCAAACCTCAACAATTACTTTTCCTGCCTCTCTATATGGAATACCTCGTGTCACAAAGCACATCCTCCCCGTTACCGCTTTACACACATATCCTTTAAACCATGTTTCCTCACGACATATTACATCCGATTTACATTCCAAGTCCCCAGGAAATCCTTTGAATTCTGGGCCATTAGATATCAAACTCCTGGCGTCCCACAGAAGGATTGGCAAGATTACAATTAATTCTCACGACATAAATCCTACTATTCCTGTACATGTATCCTGGATATTCCTTGAACATTAAGATATTTTGTTGCACTTGTCACAATTATTTCAATTTTCTTAGAAATAGGACAGAAAGTAGACCAAGTAGTAGGAGGCCTAGTATTGGCATTTTTCTTTAATTAGCAATATTGCAAGGGTGTGGATTCAAACTGTTGCCGCGTCTCCCTCATAAGGAAATGTAAATGGTGTGATGATCCTCTTACAACTAAGAGAAAGGGCTAGGCCTAGATGAGGAAAGCAAGGCACACATTAATTGAAACTTCTTTTATTTTGTGTACATAGTAGAAACAGTATTACAGTCAACATTCCCAAACAAGCCAGCAGTTATAAGAATATGTAGACAGGGAAGGATTGAGTTGGGCTGCAGTGATGTGAAGCTTGCAGTCCTGACCCAATTCAAGGAAAAGAATCATTTATTAGCAAAACAGAATTTCAGCATTTCGGCATCACATGTAATAAACGTATGGCACAAAATAAGCTAGTTTTTACCAACAGCCCACGGTGCTGCTATATCCATATGTTGCGGTTTTGGTTTTACAACTAATAAAATCATTTTCTATTCCACCTTAACCGCTACATTAATATTATCTAATACTGTGGTTGCTGCAACAAAATGTTTTGTCTATTATTAACTGATTGATGTATTCATTCATTGATTCACTCACTCACTCACTTACATATTTATAGTGATTTATCTATGTCAACAAAACACTATAAAATGCACTCTGTATGAAGCATCACTATTTTTATTAAATTTTCTCACCGAGACATGTGATTCACTTAAAATATACGTCAAACACAAATCCTAAAATCAAATGTTTGGTTATACCTTAAGAAAAAATAAGAACAATCTCTAAATGAAACATTGAATACATTTAATACTGAACATTACAGTGCATATCAGGAGGTGGTGCGAAACACTCATCCTTGAAATGTTATGGCAAACTGTTCTGATGTGCCTCTGGTATATGCAACTATATCAGAGTAAGGCCTGGACTGAACAGATTTCAAATTTAGTCAATTCTACAGCATTTGTTTTTTTTTCAGTTTGGGTTTAATTTAATAGAGATACTGTGACATTAAATCTAATATCTTCAACACCATTCAGTGGAAAGCTGTAGTAGTACTGTACAATAAGCTATCATCCAAGCAGGCCTCTGAGGTTTTCAAAGTGCAATTTGACCCTGTCTGATTATACAAAAACAACAGAAGTCAAGCAGTTTCACGCTGCCTATTTTAGTTTGGTAGCTGGAAGAAAACCTTATGCAACTGAGAATAAGGATTGATATGGCAATGCATTCCCCTCACCAACTATTTGAAAGGCAGAAAAAGTCCAAAAACAGGGTTTCATCACAGCTCACAACTACATCATAATATTTTCCAATGACACATTCTCAGTAACTCTCTTTGAATTGCAAACTAATGGCTGCTGAACCATTATGATCTTTGAGCGCCAATGGCTGGACATCTGACATGACTACTCTACAAGTGGTTCTCCTTTACAAAAAAAGGAACAAAACGCTGGGGTTTCACATTCAGCAGCAGCAATGATGATGTGAGGACATAAAAAAAAATACCTGATATGAAAACAAATTTAAAAAACCAAACAAAAATAACAAATTCCAAGAGCTATTTCTGACAAATCTCAATATGTTGAAATACTTTATAGATATGTGACTTGGCATATGCTGTAATGGTACGACAAAAATACTGTTAAGTCATACATTCAGTACTCTATGAATCAATCTTTCAGTCTTAGAATCTGCAGAGTTTTAGCTGAGCGATAAAGTGTAGCTCAATATGGCACTAGAGAATGTTTGTGAAGCTTCTACTAAACATATCCATCAGTAGAAGCTCTCTAAATTAGACTTACACATACAATGCAAAGGATTTACTTTACAAAAATGACAATATTCAAAATATACAGCGTTTCTGTGATATTCATCCTCATCATACATTTGGAGGAATGTAAGCAGTTCAACACGTCTTACACTGTATATACAAAAACATGCCATATGCTGAGAGTTTTTCAGGTGTGGTAACACACACAGCTATCCATCTAAATACAGCGCAGGAAGAGAAAATTATAATGAGCCATTGAAATACACTGTAACAATTGGTTTAGAATGAAACAGAACTGAAATATAATAATACTGAATTGACTGAAACATAAAAAGGAGTATCCTAAGTTTTGCTCGTCTCCCATGCTTTGATAATGTTTGATAATGTCCAAGCAAAGGCCCCCTGAGAGTGGTGTATGATACCGAAAAGCTCACAGTTTCTGGACATGTTACCCTGGTCCCACATCACCCCCTAAGCACTATTACATAGTAGCCTGACATCTGAGAGCAATCAGAGTTCAAAACATGACAAGAATCTAATCTAGCCAATCAGAAGGTGAGGTAAGGTCATGGTGCTTTAAACGTATCAGATTCTCCCAGATCTCCTTAGTTATCAGGGTTTAAGAGTCTGTGTTTGGCATAGGGCAACTACAACTTACACGCTCCATTTCTGGTCTTAGAGAGCTCAAGTTCTCAAGCATTTTAAATTCCACACCAGCAGTGACCAACGAGAGCCTAAAAATAAGAAGCCCATGACTGACACATCTGTTTCTAGTACTCAGTCCAGGCTGTCGAATCATTGAATCCAATGTGCTGGAGCTGGGCCGGGACATTAGGCAGCCTTTCCCTCTCTTGCCCGCAGAATGCAAACTCCTAACACTTCCCAGGATGTAAAAAGGACACATTTCTAATTACGATGGGGTTCTTTCAGAATTCTCTATAGTGGTTGACCTCTCTGACACCCCCCCCCCCCCTCCCCTCATTCCTACCTGTATTTCTAAGTTGCAAATGTATGCAATCCCTCCCACCCTCCCATCCACATGCGCTCCCTCCTCCTCAGGACTTCAGATCAGCAGTAGGTGTCAAGCCAATATAGGTTCCATTTTGGGGGTCATCCTTTTCCTTGTCACTGACTGGAGTGTAAGAAGTGTCCTCTTCAGCAGTGGTCTGTGCAAGTGCAAGATGGAGATTAAAAAACAGTGTTAGGAGCCAATTTCTTTTGTTTAGCTTCTGTGTGTGTGTGTGTGTGTGTGTGTGGGTGGGTGGAGGGGCAGGGGGCGCAAGTGTGTAATGCCGCGTTCACAATATGGGACGAAGTGTAAGAATGAGATAACATCTTGCTGCTCGGAAGTGTTCACGTGTTTAACTCGGAACATAAAATCAAGCATAAACAAAGTGCAGCAGACATTACTCACTTTTCGTAAGTAGGACTGGATTGTGTTACTGCAAAAAACATTTTATTGCCTTAGACTGCCAACATTGGTGGATTCCCTGCGGTGTTTACGGCTTGTGTTGACACACTTCTGCAATTCATGACGCCAAGTGGGAGAAATTGGAGCCCACAAAAAAGTTTGTTGTAATTACCAGTAATTGGTTGACATGAACATTTTTTCCCAGTCGGCGGTTTGTATTTACGGTAAATCCCACATGGCATGAACGCGGCACAAATGCAAGTGAGTTCAAATAAAACCTCTTTGAGTGTATAAGGTTCACGCATTAGAATGTGTAATGTCATTACATGAGCTTGCCACTGAGAAACATCTTCACACTACTGATAATACACCAATGTAACAGAAATATATTCAACAGTGAGAAAATGGTAATTAAATTATGTTAAAATGTTAACTTCAGACACAATTTTAAGCATACTACTGTACCGTGATTATTCAAGTCATATGATTGCATACTGAAATACAGAAACACAGATATATATGCGCAATAAGTAATCTGTAAGATAAGATAAACATGTAAATAAAGCAGATACAGCAAATAAGATTGTGTATAAATGTGAGTAAAGCAGCAAATTAACCATATAGACTTACAGGAGCAGCATAGACTGCCTTGGTAAAGACAATGCGCTTAACTTCATTCTGCATAGGGACACATGGTGATAAATACATGCACAGCACCGTTAGTATGAGGTTAAGCAACTGAATGAAATTAGGCAATATTGTCACATTCCTAAATTGGAAATAACAAGCAAAAAGCAAATGGCCTGTGTAAAATCAGGTAAGAACTAGGGTTACCTAAGTTTGCAGTGCAAGTATTATCTTAACAAACTCAGTAGCTCTACAGTATAACGTTAGCCTAAGCAGCACACAATGAAATAACACAATATTTCTATTGTTTCCTATACGGCGTGAGAGGCTTATGTAGATCCTTTCCTGGACTCACAACAATGGAATCTGATGTCGTACCTTCTGCTTGTGGGCACGGACCAGGAGGATGATGAAGACAACGAGCATAATGGCACCCAGACCCACAATAATGAGGGGGAAGTTGGAGACCACAGTGACTATCAGCAGCAGCTTATTTAGTCTCGCCACAGATGCATCGTCAATCACCACACTCTGGATGAGAAGAGAACACACAGGTAAATTATGAAGAAGACATTTGCTACATTAAGGCTGATTGGTTTAGTGTCCTATATTTCCCAGGTGAGAGGTTATAATCACTTCAGTGGTCTAAACCGGCAAGTAGTAGTAATGACAAAATTTGGTGCTCTATCTATAATATATGTTTGTGTTTTAGCTTGTGGTGAAGAACCATCTTTCATGTTTCTAATAAAGCACTTCTTACCTCATTGAGGAACATCACAGGAAAGATTGTGTCATTCAGGCCTCTAGTTTTGCTGTAAATAATATGATGAGATGTGAAGGAATCATCCACTGCAAAATTTTAGTGTGAGGTTTATGTTTGGATAGAAATACTCACGGGAATCCAGAGATTCTGTTGATCAAGATGTTAATCTGTGCCCTCTTGTTTGCACGTACAGGCACTCCAGTGGTCTGGCAACAAGGAAAAACACTTCAAATAAATATAGTGTAGAGGAGAATAACATCCTAATACCCAAACAAAACAATATGAAAAGTCAGTGACACCAATGCAGCTGGTGAGCTTCTGTACTTCAACATATATGACACTAGGTGGTGCAACAGTACATCCTTAGAAAGCATTCCTTTTCACATTGAACTGCTCTGTTATATATTTCCATGGACAAGAATGATTTGAGCCACTGCATTGTGGTTACAAATCATAACCACAGTGTGAAAGGAGCATTTAAGGCTGATTAACTGCATACCGGGTTAAGGTCTAGGTATGTTTGGTGATGCTCTCTTTTAGGGGTCAGTCCTTCGATGGCAGCAACGTATTTATGGTCCGCCAGGTAGAAATGAGGGAAGGAGGCCACCACAGGGGCACCTAGGCAGAGAGAGGAGAGGAGAGGAGAGGAGAGGAGAGGAGAGGAGAGGAGAGGAGAGGAGGATATTTCAGGGTAAAAGGGGAAGTGACCACATTAAGCTGAGCAAAGTATCAAACAGTCATATCTACAGAAATGAGTCACAAGACATAAATATAAAACCTCTTCCTTCCTTCTCCAGTTTATGTGAAGTGGAGGAAATGTCAACCACTAGTAATAAATGCTATGAACTATGACAGCCTGAATTTTACAACAAAATCATGGTCTCCTCTGTGACACAGCTGCACCATTTTGACTCCATCTGTAATTATGGTTTCACACATAATAATAACTAGAAGCACTTGAGCTGCCTAATGTCGCACCATAATGACCATGATATATCAAACATAACCAGTTATGCTAATTAGATCATTAATGCATTAATTAGCATTTCTATGTCAACATACTTGTCTTCACATAACATATGGGTGGTATTAATATGAACTCCATATACATACAATTATTAAGGAGTTCTAGTAGCTTCAAGAAAATCAAGTTCAAGTTTTTCCTCATTAATATGCAAATTTATGCTTCTATCATGTATTGTTCTTGAGTCATTGTGTTCACAAGAATGTGTCTACGCACAGACAGACAGACAGACAGACAGACAGACAGACAGACAGACAGACGCCACCATGACGACACAATGTCCCGCATACCAGATGACGGATTGGTCACCTTTCCTTGACTCAACAACTAACATAGCACAACCTATATTCCATAATATATTCCAGCATAGAAAACAACATTTTGATCTAATGTCTTATGATTAAAAACGTACAAAGTTGAACTGTACTCCAATTTCATGATTCACAACAATCAGTCTGATATGATCTAACGTAGGAGCAGAGTATTGGGGGAAGAGTCCTTGAGAGAAGGAGGCTAAATGTAATGTGACCTCATCCCCGAACAGACAGCATGGTGCTGTGACCTTCTCTCCCACACGGACCACAGACAATAGGTACACACATGGACCGCAGCCCCGTCTATAGAACCGATTATGGGGTGTAGCTGAGGTTTCTTCTCATGCAGAGTTCCTTCCTCGCATTGTCAACAGGAGACATTCCACCCCTAAACTGTGGACCATATGGCCTCGGTCATGACAGTATAGACAGTACAGGCAAGTGACACATTCTTTGTGGTTGAGGTCCACCTGTAGAATGGACCAAGTAACTCTGGATCTCTGTGATTAAAAAAACAGAAACGTGCTCCTGATTTACAAAAGATGTAAAAAAGATGTATTGTGCCTCTGCAACAAGAGCAAAGTCAGACATGGGAGTTGTGTTTGAATACAGTGTGGAGTCAGAAGTGATGATGAAGTGGGACAGAGGTGATCGTTTTCCTACTCTTGTGTTTGGCAACAGCGGTTTGACAAAAACATTGGACACCCGCAGTCACCTGAGTGGCTGTTCCCGTGACAACCCACAAGGTCATTCTAGCGTACACATGCACACACACTCACTCACGCACGCACACACGCACTTATACAAACACACACACTTAAACACACACGCGCGCGCGCGCGCACACAGGGCTTGTATTAGTATACTTGTGAGAGCCTTCATTGACTGCATTCATTCCCTAACCCCTAACCCTAAATGTAACCCTCTCCACTACATAACCTAACCTTAAACCTTACCATAACCTAATCCTAATCCGAATTCTAACATTAATCATAAACCGGAGTCCCTTAAGTATACACATACGTGCACACATGACTTTGATGTGTTTTGTCTTTTATATAAAAAACCTTTTACAGCAAATGATACACTTTTAACAAAAAAGTGACTAAGTGATCTGAAAGACACAGGCAGGGAGATTATGGCCGGTCATATTCGGGGCCAGAGTCAGGTGACAGGGCTTACTGCGCTCTCAGCTACTGGGTCAGTCATTGTCAGGTGGTCCTTGAGGTTGTGGAGTGGCCCGGAGAGCTGTGTCACATGGGTTGTAAAGTGTTGTCAAAAAGGACTGATAAAGGAATTAATGTACCAATTTGGGGAAAATTATCTTTTTCCTCTCAAAAATTCACTTGACTAAAGCCAAAAAGTGATGCTTAAGTGATATTTTAGGTGAGCTACAAGGGAAAGCTAAGGGTTTAGTAGTAAGGAGTATAAGGGCTGGACCATGGCCAGGACGTACGGAGGTGCAGCTCCCTTAGCATCCTTGTACGCAAGCACCAGGGTTTTAAATTATACAAAGCCGGAGAATGGAGTGCAGTCGCAGGGTGTCATGGGAGAATTTTAAGAGGTCGAAATCTCGGAAAAAACACTTGAATGTGGTTGTGAAGCCGTGCGTGAGAAAAGTAGTGACTGAGATGTAGAATACGCTGCAGCTTGACATTTACCTTTCCGGCAGGGGCTGACTTTGAGTAGGCCCGTTCCCAGGCACTCCTGTGGGCTGACACAGAAACCCTCATTGGCCGGATTCTCCTCTTTACTGGCGAAAACGGACCGTGGCGGTGTGAAGCGGTAGGCGGGGATTCCTTTCACCACTACGTCCTTCTCAAACTCCATGTGGATGGACCTGGAGGGTAAAGCGAGCACGTCACATCGCAGAATGAAATGAGACGTAGAGGTTTAATGTGAAAACATGTAGTGGATTTGTAGCTGGGAATTGGACTACTGAGAGTGGAGAAATCATTTTCAATTGTATTTGAATGTTTGAAAATTTTACAGCTTCCAAGAGAATTATATTATTGTGAACAGCACAACAGTCTTCTATGTATCTATAGTTATGTCCTGTCTAGGGAATCCCGATGGTTCTTAGTGAGAACAAAGGAGTCTATACAGCTTCAGCCAACTGGCACGGAGGATGTGGCCCTTTGCTACACAGCCCACCTATTGTGTAACAATACTGTACTGACCTCTCCCTAGACCTTCATGAGAAGAGCCAAGTAAAAAGATCTTTACATGAGTTCCTTCCCTAAGATGCTGCATTCACTTTGGCCATGGAGAGCAAGACTCCTCTCCAGCAAAACCTCATTCGCAGCCTTGTAGCACTGGAAATGAGTGGGAAGTTACAGGAATTAACAAAGAGGGACCCTGTAACAACATAAACAAATTTCTGATTAACTAAGCTTTTAAATAGGGAAAATCATAGTTAAAGGATGTAACTCATGTAAAAAAAAAAAGGCATGTGGGTATTTGAAAAATTACACTCTCTGTAACCCCTCTAATCTTCTGTGATGAGTCAGTTACTGGTCCAAAGGATCATTATCCACAGATGGATCACTTCCACAGAAGTCTAGCACTCCTTTTGTAATAATGACCAATCCTCAGTTCCATTTAACTAAAATCACAATGTTGTGCAACTTCAGTTGTTTTGCACCTCTCACATGGAGTCAGGACCCTACGCAGACAATGGGGCTAAAGGGTTCAAAAGGTGAATCAGAAAAACTTGTGTGTGAAAGGTTAACATAGTGTATGACTTAATGGGACACTTCCTGGTTGAATTAAGGTAAAAAGTACAGGAAACAGGGAGGGATGTTTCCCTTTAGTCACAATAACACAGATGGCCTCGATGAGGCTACTAGGCAATAAGTAAGTAGGTGAAAGTGCTTAGAGAACATTAGGGAGAGGGGGTTTTGACACACGTCCAATCAGTGTCAAAGGGACAGACGTGCCACTCCAACAGATTCTTTCCATGCTCAACAAAGGGGGGAAGAAGTTTGCAGTAGCTTGTGTTTTTTCAGGTCAAGGTTGTCTTCTAAAATAAAGCAAGGACAAGGACGCGGTCATATCGCCGTTGTCGGAAAAGATTGACACTGATAGACAAATACACAAACAAGGCTAAGCGTGTAACAGGCACGCGACATTGAGTTTTGAGGAAGCGCCCCCGCTAGGAATTGAACTCCGGTCTCCCGGTTGAGAGTCTGCAATCTAACCTCCTGCGGTACACGTTCACCCACATGACCAAAAGTGGTGAACAGAGCGGCCGACCGACCAACCAACATTTTAGACCCTGCTGTCTGAAAATGTTTAGACCTCTTTTGCTGAACACATCCTGATTGTGAAATGCTAGGATCCCCCTGGAATTTTAATATCATTACGAGAACTGGTATCAAGAGTTAACATGTCTGCCAGAGCCTTGTGAAAGGCAAGCTAGTTTCCCAGAAGTAATATGTGAAACTGACCAGATGCATTCGGCCCATTCCATGCAGAGAGTTTTAATAAGCCAATTTGTTCCCGCTGGCCAGGAACAGAAACTTTTCTTTCCCTCTCATGGTGGACTTGGTAAATATGTACACAGCAGAAATCACTGTTTTTCTACAACCATTACATTTTCTAGGGGTTTCCAGGGGCTCTCTCTTTCTCTCTCTCCCTGTATTCCCCTTCCCCTTCCTCTCCCACCCCCCTCCTTCTCCATCATACTCTGTTCCAACATTCTTCTTCAAATAAGCCTTTCCATCCAGTGCTTCCTGGAAACTTGCATGCTACTCTTTCAAAAAGCCCTCACAGTATAGGCAGTAAAGCCCTGGTCAGAAAACAGAGGTCACCTGTGGCGCTGTTTGTAAGTGATCAGGATGTTATGATAAGAATCCTTGGGCTCCAAGGCCTGTGAACATTATTCCCATACCAGATATAAAAGCTTTTTCCTCCCCCCCTCAGGCTCTACGGCAAGTCCAGCAAGTTGAGTCCAGGTCGTGGACCAGAAATAGATCAGTGCTTCAACTATCACACATCCGCTCCAGGTGAAATGTCATACATGAGACATCACACTACTGTGGGACAATCACTTCTCCACACACTATTTTATCCGCTACAGTACTAATCAACACGAAGGCATTTGAGTGCTCTGTTGCAGCCAGGTTACTTGACTGTGGTGAGTCCCAAGTCTGAATGTAGATTGCCAAGTCAAGTCCAAGTCAAGTCCATGTCATTAATGTCAAGTCTCAAGTCTAACTGTAGAACAGCAACTCAAGTCAGAACAAATCAAGAGTCCAGTTATCAATTTAATATCTTAAAGAAAACTAAATATCTAGGACTTTTTAATGCAATATGGTTTTAATAGAAACATGGTAAGACCATCTTGAGATGATTTCGATAATCAGTTTCAACTTCAAAAAATTCAATCATTCCATACAAATTCAGAAAACAGAATTTAAATGCAGTCGTCTGGTGGAACAAATCTCATCACTTTTAATCTAAGTAATTTACACAAACACAAGAACTTTTGTCAAGACTTTAGAAACCTTTTCAAGACATCAAAGTACAAGTCAAAGTCAAGTCCCAAGCATGCACTCAAGTCAAGTCTCAATTATTCTCTTCATGCAAGTCAAGTCTCAAGCAATTACAATTGTGACTGGAGTCTGATTCGAGTCCAAGTCATGTGACTCTAGTCCCCACCTCTGACATATACAGTATAACACTAATACGGCTTTCATCAGTCACTCATAAAATAAAAATAATACAGATGGCCATGTGTAGTGATTTATAAAGCTATTCGACATATTTTAAAGTGACACTACATGGAAGAAGGCGTTGTTGTGCTGATCTGTACCTGCAGAGGTCCGAGGTGAAGACATAGAGGCGTTCGTCCTTGGACAGAAAGGGGTGGAAGGCGCTTCCATCTGTTCCATTGATGCTGTTGCTCTGGTTAGATGTCCAGAAAGATACCTGGCTACAAAACAACATAACAGTCAGAAAACAGGAGCAATCCACAGCTTTCTAGCAGAGGTATCAAGAGGAGCTCTTTGGAATGAAAAAGCATAACATTCAATATCCGTGAAGCTATAGGGAAGGGATCTCTCTGGGCGCTCAATTGAGTTTTTCTAAAAAATGTAAGATACAGGGCAACCCATAAAAGATTTGTGACCATCAAGACAACAGGCTACACACTTGCAGCTCTAATGCATAATGTATTTTATTGAGACACCAGTAGAATATAACCGATGTTGTTTCTCTATGCCATCTTTCTGAAACCCAGTTCTAAAAATATACCCCACTTACACTGTCATCACCATTATCATCACCATCATCATGATTGTAAATTACAGTGAAATGTTTTGATGATCAAACAAGTTTTTATCTCAAAGTCACAAGCCAAAAAAAAAGCTTTCCCAGGGGGAAGGAGTGGGTAATTCAAGACTTGGCAGGAGTACTGTTATGTGACTAGAAAGTTAACTAAAAAGCCACTATTAAGGCATTCCACTGGCCAAGTATCAGACTGTCCTGCCCTGCGCTCTGTGTAGAGGGCAAGAGCCCAGACACAGAGACAGACAGACAGACACACAGGCAGACAGACAGACAGACCACAAGCAGCCAGCCAGTACTCCCCTACTATTGCAAGAAGCAGTGGATTTGAGAAACTCTTGAATCCAAATATTACCCAATGATGAAATAACTTTCATCACAGTGCATGAAGACAGAGAGGGAGAGTATATGTGTGTGTGTGTGTGTGTGTGTGTGTGTGTGTGTGTGTGTGTGCGCTACCTTTGGCCTCTCCATGACTCGACCCGGCCATAATCCATGTAGCTCTGCTCCCCAGTGTGGTACACAAATTCTCCATCGTGAGTTCCGTTTTTCTAAAAAGATCCAAAAGTTTAAGTCATTACAACTTCTTTATCGTTTCCAGCGGACTAAATCTGTCTGTCATCCAAACACCTGCTGAGGTAATTGTTCAGTGGTTCTGATGTACAGTAACTATTGTATGAGGTGAGCTGGCACTGTGTGTAACATATGCAGTCAACATGCCTCTAGCTGGGATTAAAGCTCACCAGTTGAGAAAAATGATACAACAGGGTTTCCCACACATAGACAACTTTGTGGTGGCCCGCCACAAAATGTGTTTTTTTTTACTACTTAATTGTAGAGCTGCGTGTAGCGCATTGATTCACTCAGCCCCTACTTGCTCCGCGCGCTCTCTCACCAGACCTCTGTGCGCCTCCCATTACACACGCGGGTGTGAGGGATATTTTTTTTTCCATGCCAAGAAGACGGCCGGCTGAATTCCCGATAAGAAGAACTAACAGTTATTAACGTTATTATTATTATTATTATTACTGTTAACGAGATTAGCACGCTGTAGCTGTCAGCATCCACTGAGTGGACTGATAACGTTAATATTAACTTTTTAACTGACTCTGAATGTTTGCTCCCTCAATCCAGATGAATATTGAAAAATATTTTCAAAGAAGCAAAAGGAGGTCCTGAGGAGGAGCAGGGACAGTCTGGACCAGAGGAGCTGCTAAGCAGTAATACAGAGTAGATCATGTAACAATGTTAAAGGCTAGTAATTTAACGATGTAAAGATATAGGTGAGAGTGACAGCACAGAGAGATGTAGCAGGGTAGAGGGGCAGAAAAGCAGATTTCTCTGCCTCATTTCTATTCCTCTGTGCCTTGCAGACAAAAGCAAGCGACAGACAGAACAGTGTAGCACTTTTTCTATTTTTAAGTTATGTTATCTTTGACACCAAGTACTTGAAAGGGAGCCCTTTAGATATATACATTTCTTACTTATTTGTTTGAAAAATCTAACTTTAAAATGGATTACATTAGATCATTTTTCAGTCATCCAGGTAATGGGATCCTTTATTGATAATCCCTAACCCTATATATTGAGAATATAAAAGAATACAAGAATAAAATAAAAAGACAATAAGAAACCGTAACTGTCAGTTAGGAACCAAAAGTAACCCCCCCCCACCCCCCACCCCCGCAGCTACTCACCTACCACCACAAATGGATTCGAATTCTATGGGAAACACTGTACAATCAAATCTTGTCTGCACTTCTATGTCTACATTTTAATCCACAGTTTCGTTGATTTAGCTATTTTGGAGCACTTTGAATGAATGAGTGATTGAATGTAACGGATGGATTAGTCATAGATTGACTAATTGATTGATCTTCCTTCTCTAAAGCTGCTAACCCTACAGCTTTCATTAGTTGTAGATTTGTGCCGTGCCTTGTACATGAGGCCAAAGACCTCCTCCACATCAGGACTGCTGGCAGCGATGCGGGACAGCAGGGGGTCTTTGTAGCCCCACAGCAGTTCATCCACAGTGCGGGTGGTGAAGAGACCGCTCCCAATAGAGTTCATCCAGATGGACACCATGGAGGACTTCCAGAAACTCCCTTTCACCTTGTTCATTACAGCCTGGAGATGGAAAGTGGGAGTAGGGGGAAAGAGACGAAAAAAGGGTGCAGGGCAAGGTAGAGCGTAGGGGTGGATTGGGAAAACGAGAGAAAATACATGTATAAGAACATCACATGCAAATCACAAAACATATATGTTATCTTTGTCCACTTTTCCAGACCTGTAGCTCATGACTCACCCAAGCAGGGATGTTGATGGTGGTGATGGCATCAACAGCTGGGTCACCTACTGACTTCTCTCTCAGAAACACAAAGGTCTTTGTGTTGTATGCTGACACCTTTGTGGCATTTTCCACTGCGGTTACATTGACCTTTACCCTGTACTCCCTGGGCAAACACAGTGTAAGACATTAAAACAGCGTTGATTTTTACCTCATTCTCTATATTCTATTATTTTGTGGTTGCAACTGAATGGCACTTGCCAGACAGTACAGCTGAAAACTCAAAAAGCGTTGCAGATTGCACACAGTTAACATTACGAATTTCATCACACACAACTGCTGTCTTTCATCACAACATTCAGTTTGGATTAGGCAACCAAAACAGTAAAATATAGGCTAGGTCATGGGGGTAGATTATCTTGACATACACTGTGGAAGCTGTAACATTTTTGGTGCTTCATGAGTGGACCTTGATATTTGTTCAAGGGTTTCAGTGGGTGCATTAGAAGTGATTCAAACAAAGTGATTAATATGTACAGAACAACCAAGTTTCCAGGACTCAACTGACCATGAATACAATATGAAACAATATTTGTATCTTGTCTTTGACCAATGAGGTCATCTTACAAACAGATACTGCATTGTGAAGTTGCTGTTTTTATCAGCAATTAAAATGAGTGTGGCCCAAAAGACGAAGGAGCAGAATGTGGCTGGCTCAGCATTTTGAGTTTACATAAGAAGTAGCACCGAACAAACATCAGGCACATTTCAGCCGCATTACAGAAATGTGTCATTTTACAGCTGTTGCTTCTGAACGCCAGTGGCCAGAAACTCAGGAGTAATTTTTGACAGTGACCTGACTTTTGAATAACAGGTAAAGACAGTAGTGCAGTCTTGCTTCCTACAGCTGAAGCAAGCTTAAAGGACAGTTCCTGTGTGAGTTTTTGCTAATTTCCTGCATTCCCTTACTATAGTGTTTTTTTTTTGCTGTTTTTCCCTCATCTTAGTTGTTTTTTAAATATTTTGAAACAAATGCTATTACAGTTACTCCCAGTAAAGAATAAGGCAGCAATTTGAAGCCGTAATTGTGTAAAATCTAGCTTCATTTTCTGTTTAATTTGGAGGAAAGCTGGTGGAAGCGTCGTGCTTTGGTTTGGCTGTTGGCTTGAATGGGATGTGATTGACAAGGCGGGTCCAAACATAATCGCAGAGAACATCTGGCTATAGCTTGCTCTGTTTACAAACAGAAAGTGAAGGTAAGACCTTGTCTCGTTTCGGCTCTCACAGTGTTCCTGAATGCGTGCATTAATATGAGACAGTGAGTGAAATGTCTTTCAAAATGTAAAAGTTTATAGCCTAATATGAGTGCTCTGGTGCAACTTTGCAAAACACAATTGTTGGCTTCTCATTCACAGTGATGGATTAATTTTACTGATGTAAGTCTCCAGATGTTGTTTTCTATGCCGTTTGGAATTGAATGGGAGTGCATGATTCATGCTTTGGCAACATTGTTTGTAAACTTTCATGCCAATAAAGCAAATTGAATTGAATTGAAATTGAATGAGCTGGAGAGCTGTAGCAAAACTGATTCTGAAATATTTTTTAAATATATATTTTTTTAATATTTGTTTTTATGTTACCCAGTTTTAATTGTATGTAGTTTTCATTTAATGCATTTATTTCTTCTTCTTTTAACATAATTTTTCTTAAAACTGTTACCAAATTTTGGTGCCCCAGTGGCTCAACCAATAGAGCGCGAACCATTAATGCAAAGTCCTAATCGCAGTCGCATGGGTTTGAAAATATACAATGCTTCAATACATATATACATATACTGTGCGTATACAGCATCATGGTCTTGTACATTAAGATTTGCAAGTTTGGTCTCGAAATTTGTCTTCAGGAGGAAGGCATCGTAGCAGAACCCGTTTTTTTGCCATGTCTTACCACATGGTATGTGGTCAAGATTTCCTCCTTTTACATCAGTTTTTTTTGAAGATACAGTAAATGCAAATGAATTGCAGTAACACCTTGAGGTCAATCTGGCTAAGCTGATCTGTGATCACACACACAAAGCAACTTGAGATATTTGATGACATGACATGGGTTTTGAGGTTGAGTAGCATAAATCACGTGTGTTAGTTTCTTTGTGGCAGCCTGTGCATGTCTGTGTGCACGTTCTAGCTTCCTACCTATATGTGTAGGGTCCGACCTGGGCGACCACTGGCTTGGCCCCAACCAGGAATTCATCCACATTGGTCACGTTGAAGAAGAAATACTCCATGAAGACAGGAGGAGGCGGGTTCTTCCATGTCTCGAACACACGGCTGCCCTCCGTCAAAGTAATCTCCTGTAGAGACATAAAGTACATATCTCAGTTGTATGGATGTATTTCCATTTATTCAGATAAATAAGTATGACTGTGAAGTAGGGGTCAAAATAAAAATGTTGCTCTAAATTAAATCCAATAAAGAAAGCTTGTGCTCACCTGACTTGTCTTAGTGACATGTGCATAGCAGACAGTCCACAAAATTACCCAAAACACCCACACACTTTCTGCACTTGCACATCACAAAATACATTTATAAGAAGGCAACGATGGATTCCTGATGAAGGTCCTTGACTGAAACGTGGCCTCCTAATACATTTATTTTTTGATGTGCAAGTGCAGACAAGTGCGCGTGGGTGTCTTATCTATTTTTATGGACAAACAAATTGTCCATAAAAATAGATTTGTGTTTCTGATGATGCATTTATTTCCTGCATGCAAACAGTTTGGGAAAATCAAACGCATGTTTTGAACTTGAAGTTTCAACATTTTGTTCCCACTAAAAACACTCCAGAGAACAAAAACATCCCCGCGGGGGGTGGGGGGGGGAGTTGTTGGAAGAGCGTCAGACTAGAGCATTGGCTACACACATGAATAGTATTAGGGGAGACCCTTCCACAGTTCCATTGTCAGCGGTTGCCAATGACGACGAGCTCTCTGGGAGAGTCGCCGACAGATCATGTGATGCAAGGAGCTGGATGCCCACTGGTTGGGCAGGACTGTGACCTTAATGATCTGAGCCACATTCCTTAGGACTGAGCCCTGAGAGGCCCTGGCAATGCAGCAGAGGCACAAACCTATACTATCCTGCTGCAATACACGCTTTGCCAGAAAACTACCACCACAGACGACATTGGTCCTGGACAAAGATGCCCTGATTCACCGAGGGGATCTATCAAGGGCTTGGAAAAGACAGGGAGCGAGGAAGGGAGAAAAACATACATTTGTTGAAAGAAGTTGAAAACACTGTCAATTTAAAATAAGCCCAATAAAACCTTCCAATGTGTCTGGTTATTTCTGGGGAGTACAGCCCCCCTCTTCCTTTGGGGTCCCTTCTACTCACTCAACAACAAAAGTTTAGCTGAGTAGCCAAGGACAATAAGGCTGTCACCTTGGATTGAGGAAGGGAGAGCCTGTTCTCCATGGGTCCTCCTTTCATGGTTGGAACAATCAATATGTTAACCCTCCCTGCATGCTACATGAAATGCTGCATGAAAAACAGGAACAGAGAAGCCCTCTTATCTCAATTCTTACCACAGCTACTCTAACACCACTCCCTATATGAAAACAGATGTAGCAGGTGAATACACATACTGCTAGTGCTTTGATGTGGAGGCACTTTTGTGCAGGCAAACACTTGCAACTGACCAAGCTCTACCAGCTGAACCACAGTCCAGCCCTGCTATTACTCAACCCGCCAAAGGCATATTAAAGGCCATTCCCGTCCAGAAAAGAGTTATTTCTCACCATCACCTCTCCAGCAGGTCACTAACCACGCTGACCCCTCTGCTCATGGTGACTCACATAGAAGCTGCGTGGCTGCCAACCCACCCCCAGCCCAGCCTGTTTCCCAATAAGTCTGGCAGGGTGAGAGAGGCTTAGCACACAAAGAGGGCCTGCTGCTGGGAGGGTCTCTGTGGAATGAGTTCGTTCACACTGGGGTAACTGGGGTAAGGGAGTTACTTGATACGCCTCAAATAAATCATACTGCCAGGCCAGTAGATACCTATGTGTGTCTGCGTGGGTGTGGGTGTGTGTTTTGTGTGCGTGTGTGTCAAACCCACGTACATATTTTAGTGATATAACTTTTGTTATGGAGGTAGGAACTACTTAACTAAACCAGACGATCAATGTATCCCATGTATCTATGTTTATGTATGTGGGAAAAATATGAAAAAAAAAAGTAAAAAGTTGCTGACATGAGAGGCCAAAAGTTATGTAAACAAGAGAGACACCATTACAATAATTTTAAAAGACACAATGCTGTCTAGTTTGCCTCTGGCTGAAGTTTTGCAATACTTCTGTATTATATACTAAATAAAGCCAAACTGTGTCAATCAGTTTCATGTCCCGTTTCTCAATGTGGGACAAACATGGGACCTACGGCCATTAATTATAGGCCTACACTTTGGGTAAATGGGTTATACAATTCAACAAATACTACAAATAAGGGCTAAACAAACATTATCATGTGAATGTTTTCATATTCCCAGATATAAGATCCTAAGTTGTTTCAGTTTATTCTTGGTGTCTGTGGCTATGTGATGGGAATCCTTGTTTGTCTGGCAAAACGCCAGCATACCTGGTCATAAACAAGAGGGTCAATATTTATAGTAAATATCAAACTCTTTCCTGAGTGCCATCATCAATCCTTATATAGAAATCACAGCCTTGGTAGAATGAAAACAATGAGCACCTATGACGCCCATCAATCTTTTTTTAGACTGTGACCGTTTGATTTACACTGTCAAGTCAAAAGAAGCGTTTGTGTTTTCTGATGCTCTTTGTCTATGCAGTCTGGATGGGATATAGCCTGTGAAGAATTCAGAATGGTGATTTTGTTATCACTACACTCATACTTAAAAAGAAGCCATTTTAACACATCTGTGTGTCTTCCTTGGGACAACGTGCACTTGTGTTACTTTTCAACACAAGATATATTAATAACAATACATGCTGTGTTAAAATGCAATTGTTATTAACATAAGTGTGTGCTGTAGACACAGATGTGTTAAAAATGCCACGTCTTTTGTAAGAGTGTGCACTCAATTAATATCCTCCTTCAATTGCAATAAGTGCTGATATAAAGTAGGTTTTGAGCAAAAAGATCAAAGAAGCCATATTTTCGTATCCATGCCCAGAGGTGCTGTCATGTGTTAAGGTCTAATAAAGTTTGTGAGAAATTATTTGCTGGCCCACATCTTTTTTATACTACAGGCCAAGAAATATAATGGTTTTCTGGGTCCTGCCCCCTGCCACTCACACACAGCATGTAAGGACTCTTCCATGGAAAGAAATAATTTTAGGAGCTTTGTCACTAAGCAAAGCATGATGACATAAGGGCATACCTTGCATGCAATTCATGCAATAAAATCAATCTCTTAGATCTCTCTAGACTCGATCAGATCTGAGACAGATCAGTGCTTGCACTATTGAGCATAAGAGCGAAGAAGCTGGTCATGTCTTCACCCCTATCCAAGTTTATAAACCACAAAGGGGGAAGCAATAGTGAATGATACTGACTAAAGCTGACATGTAGATATATTTTCCACTTGACTTAACACCCTCACACACTGCTCTTTTGTGTTGAAAGGGGGGACAGTTCACATATGTGCTTTCCTGGGGGCTTCATTAAAATATCTTCATAGTCTTCATACAACACTGACTTCAATACTAGGTCTTTCTCCTCCTTGATACAAGTCATCCATGCACCTATTATGTAAAAGCAAACTTGATATGAAAATGAGGACGAAGGTGAGCCATATGACAACACTGAACCTGGGTCAACGATATTTATTTTCATAACATTCCCACCACCATGCAGACTGAGGTGACAGTGTGAGATGATAACAGAGTCTAGTAGGACGGGTAATGATATAATCATGTAGGCTGGAACAGTGGCCTGCAGTGTTGTGAAAGTAACATGAACTTTCAGGGAGGGCTTTGAACTTTACTGACAAACAGAGCCTGAAATCTCTCAAATCCACTTCTTTTGGGTTTAATCTTACAGTGATTAAACATATGGAGTGTGCTATTGTAGTAATGACTCGTATAAATGAGTCAAACAAAAGAAATAGCTGGCTGGAAAACCTTAAGCATGTTGACTATATGCCAACCAAATGCTACCAATGTTTGATGTATTTAATGTTTCATAATGTATTTGTGGTCCCTTGACTTCTACACCTCTGGGACAGAAGATCAAACATCTAAGCTTTGTAATTTAAAGTGTGGAGAGCAAGGGAATACTGATGTTTACATAAGATTAGATGACCATTTCCCATCAGCTTTATACATTACTGATACCGTCTCACAACTCTGCTCCACCTCCCTTCAGCCCACAATTCCAAACTGTGGTCACTGCAGCAAAACCTCTAACCTCATGCTACAACCCGAGGGCAACCAGTGAAACTGATCAGGACTAACCTATAACATGTTGCTATTCTGTTTCACAATCATTACTTGTTATAATTGTTGACTGCTGATATGTTTATCATCTGTTTTGTTTCACGATTCGGCATTTGTTTACTGATGTTAAACCATTCCAGTGAAGCTCTTTGAACTGGACTGAAAAGTGCCACAGCAAAGCTGCAGAATCTACTTGGGAATATCCTGGCAGATGGAACAGATTGAGAAAACATCAATTCCCCATGCTCTCTTCACGCTCTTCTCTCCTGTTCTCCTCAGCATCTTGATTCAATCTGCAATGGCCTAACAACCATTAGGCCATCATTACCCACTGTTATTCCTCTGCCTATAGTCTAGAGCCTTTGACTGGGGTGGGGCTGTAAACTCTAGGTCAGTTTCAGCTCATTTCAGCAGTTTGTGTAGAAACCCATATATCATTATATATTTTTTAAATGTTTAAAATGTATATTATTATAATATATACATAGAAAAGTATAAATTATTTGAATTAACCTTTACAAATGAGAGAGAGAGAAAGAGTGTGTGTGTGTGTGTGTGTGAGAGAGAAAGAGAGAGAGAGAGAGAGAGAGAGAGAGAGAGAGAGAGAGAGAGAGAGAGAGAGAGAGAGAGAGAGAGAGAGAGAAGAAACAGTGGCACAGTCTTAAAACAATCAACTTAATCAAACCATTTGACTCCCATTAGATAAATCCTCAATAGTCCTAACAGATGCTTTAAACTCACTAAGAGTAACCAGTTCCTTAGGTATCAAGTCTTTCTGCAGGCTACTCTTGCCACCTCAGTGTATGTTCTCCTCCTCATTGCTAAGAAATATAAACATGCAAGTCTTAGAAAGGCTTTCCTGGTGCTATACCAGTGAGTGAGTACAATATAGGCTACAATGTGTGATCAGCTTGAGAAAGAAACACTAATACTATTTAAAAATCCAAACCCTGGGCAGATTAATTCATGCATTAACAAGTCTCAAGTCAAGAGATTTTCTTGTTAGGTGCTGATTTTATTGCTCAGCCTTTGACACTGCTTTTTAACATGACACGTGTCTTCGTGTAAAAATAGTGTTTTAGCCTATATGGGACCAACCAATACCAACCCAGCCCTCAGTTATTCTTAGCTGTGGAATTCATCTTTGAGGCACCTCCTAACTTAATGACAAGTATTCGAAGCAGAATCATAAATAAATGGACCACTGGGAGCTCTTTTACAATCTGCCCAGAAAAAAAGCCTTTCCAATAAAGGCTTACAACATAGTGAATGCTGTAGTAAAACAACATACTACTAAACTACTGTGTCGGTAAAAGATTATGGAGATGGTAGTAGTCTACATAAACCCATAATAACCCATCCTTATTCATCTGGAGGAATCTGAGCTGCTCATTAAGCAGCCACTCCTCCCGGGAGGGAGGCGGCCCACACCGCACCCGCACCCCATCACTGTCCCAAGTCATAACAAGCTGTCACTGAACTATAGTAATAACAACAACAACAACCATGTAATGACATCTCATTACACAAAATATAACCAAAGGAGGATGCTGAGCCCACTCAGTGTTCCGCCTGTAGCTGGACCTTTGAAAACTTTTTGCTGCTTTATATCCTTTTGGAATGAAACTTTAACATTAATCTAAAATTAATAGCAAAGTCGATTCTAATATGTGACATGTTTATTGCTGTGACCTCAATAATACTATGATTGTTTATAGTCTGCACTAATGATGCGAAGTGAATGTAGCCCTTCAATAACAAATAATAAACTCTCAATCTAATCATCTAGGCTTTTACACACAGTAGATGGTCTATAATTTGTCCACTGCACAATCTCATCATTGTGATATTGTTTTGCCGTCTCAGTAGGCCCTATACTGGTAAACAGAAGGGCATTCAAAGGATAATGCGTTTGGTGCAAAGCAAGTTGATGAGTTTAATACTGAGCTGTTGTTCTCCCCAAGCATTCAAATTGTCCTACATACACACGTGTTTTATGAAGTCCTCTGAGCATGATGTAGTGAACTTACCTTTTTGAGACGGTTATGTATCAGCGTGCGGAAAACTTGAGCCACAACTAAGCCAATCCCAATGATCAGCAGGTGAGCGCAGACGATCCCAACCACGTAGATCGCGCAGGATCTTCGCGTCATGTTGCAGGTGCTACGGAGAAAACGTGTAAAGCTCTTACAAGGGGATGGAGACTTTTGCTGCTTTATCCAAACCTGAATGTTAGTGCATAGCCTACAAACTACTAACAAAGACTTCCGGGCAGAGCAGGCTGCAATAAAAACTCAACCTTGCTTTCACCCTAGTCTCCACTGGCTTCCCGTTGTAGGCTACTGAAGTTGAAGTTTAAGAGCCGGAGTGGCGAGAAGTTATTTTTGCTGACCAGGAACTAACGGTGCAACTTCTTAGTTTTTCTTCCTGAGTTTGCAAGTTACAAAGAACTACGGGGAAGTTTGGATACCCGCCGTTGTGGACCAATAATGAACTAGTTCGCTCTGACAGCCACGAGGTTCACGGCTGTCCGGGGTGGTAAATGTACTATACAATAAACTGTTACACAGGATATTTGTAGCGGGGCTGTAATGTCACCCGCCCTCCGCGCTAAGTGAACGTTGATTGGTCGCAACTCAACAGCAGTTTTCGGCGCCCTCAGAGCGCGCGCGTATGTGTGTGTGTGTGTGTGTGTGTGTGTGTGTGTGTGTGTGTGTGTGTGTGTGTGTGTGTGTGTCAGCGTCAGCTGACAGCGTCAAGGACAACCGGCTAAAGATTCTGTTGCGCTCTCAAACTTCTCCGCTCTCCCTCAGTTCAGCAAGCAGCGCGTTTTCAAGACGAAGAAGCATTTGCGTCAGTTCAGTTCCTCAGTTAGTAGACTCTACCTTGTGAGATGAGATGTGGACAAGTGGAGTGCTTTGTTCACATGTATGGCCGATTTTAGCAATAGGCCTAAAATTGTATAGCCTTTAACTTGAATTGAAAAAGTAGTGTGATTGCTGTTACAGTACTATAGGCTATGGGTACACAGAGGCAATGTTTTATGTGGCCTGAATTAATATGGGAAAATATTTGCTGAGCACACATGCTCTTTTTAAAGACAGCCCTCCCTGTTTCACATCCATACAGTCACACACCTGGGAGCTGCCGATGCTTTCTCTTGCAGTTGGCCACTGAGCAGTTTCAAAGCAGCAGCTGGGGCACCTTGGAGAGCGTTACTTATTCACTTTCCCCGCCCTCGATGGTCACAAGCCTGTTTCTCTAACCTTTAGGCTACGACCTTATGCTTTATGTAGGTCTATGAGTGTTTTGTCTTAGTGACATTAGTTTTGAGAATGGAAAGAAATGGCCTATGCAAACACAACCAGGTGCAGATGTAACCCATTGAGAGACAAAACATAAGTTCAAAGAACAAGGCTCTTTAAGAATGAGATTAAGAGCCTTTTTCAGCTCTTGCTCTAATTTAAAAAATAAAGGAAATATTCAATATCCATTGTCTCCCGCTTCCTACAATAGTTTGTATTGTATACAGCAGCCCAAAATACCTAGTTACAGCCATTTATAAACATCAAGCTTATAGTGTTATGCATGACAGGAAAATGAAATCACTATAGTGTATTCAGTTACAATAGGCTGTAGCTCCTTTGATTTGCTATCATGTGAGCAAACAAGTTGAGTGGGATAATATATAGCCTATCACCACAGAAAACTGAGCATCGGCAGTTATTGGCCATTATAGTTATTTATTTACATATGGGCCTTTGTTGAACTTAAGTGTTATGTTGTTGTAAAGTGTGCGGAGGCTCACTTCCTTTGACTAACAAGTGCAGAAACATGTAAAATACCTTTGGTAAGAAAATATGTTCACTTTAATGGAAAATTACAAAAAAAAAAAGATCAGCAGAAAGTATAACTTTATAAATGTGTAATTAAAAAAACCCTTTTTACCTTTTCTTCACTTATTTCTTTACCTGCCACTTCAGGAAGGTAACGGGTGACTCAAATGGATAACTATCAAACACAACAATCATGGATTTTATTATGAAAAACAAGCACTGTAAATTTGATTTTCAGTCAGTATGTTTGCACTGTAGAGAATCTTTAAAAAACCTGCAAGTAGCTACTCAGACTTGTGGCGAGGCACATTGTGCCACCTGTTTGTCATCTCTTTAATTTGAGTTTAAGCCTAGTTGAGGCTAGCCTATCCATCACCACCAACTTTAGACCCTCAGTGAAGAGGAGGAGAAACTCCAAGAAAACGTTACCAGGAAAAAACACAGGAAGAAACCTTGGGCGGGGCAATTCAAAGAGGGATCCCCCACCGGGACGCCTGTTTAGGCATGTTTAGGTGCCGGGACAAAACAATAAAATAGACAATAACATGGACAATGAGACAAGAGAGCACTTCCAGGTAAAATCACTATGTGTGACAGGCGCCTGAAAGACAGGAAAGACAGACAGCCAGACACACACACACACTAAGCATGACCCACACTCTCACAGCCATATACACACTCATACGGACAGCAGAGAGACAGTGAGTGTAACAATGCAGACGGACCAAGAGGCAGCCCTAGACTACAACCAGTTCCTATATTAATGTGTCTAAACTAAAGTAAGAGAGGAGGCCAAAGTTGGTCGAATGACAGTGAAAATAGAAATACCAATTTGACATACTGCACACATTTTCTGTTCACATATAAACCTTAGATACACACATGTAACTCTCACTTATAATCACCAGAGGTTTTGAGCATAACTAGGAGCCACATGACAGTTCAGCATCAGGCCACAATGCCAAGGTACAAATAGTTAATTCATGAGGAGGATTTAGTAACAATAGGATGCTTATTTCATTGGCTTTACACACTAACATCACTTTATACTAGTTACAGCACTCCTGTATAAAGAGAACATATTGTTAGGAAATAAATATTTTATTATTATGCATCAGGGACGGCTGTGAGTGTCATGTCACTGATCATGTGCAAAGAATGAATTCTCTCTCACTGAAATACTGTATGTTTCCCATGTTATTCCCTGTTGAATGCACAGTATTGCTGGCTGCTGATTATTATTTTTGTTATTAACAATACATCTTTATTATTGTTACTATTGATATTGTTATAATTGAATTGGATATTTATTTAAATGCTTGCACCTTGATTTCAGTGAGACAGTTTAGGTTTGTTGAATGGGGCACGACATTTGCAGCTATTTATAGTTATTTCCTCAAATTTGAAATTTTCATGAGCTTGTGTTGACCAGCTCAGATACTGCTGTGGCTACTGTACAGCTGTTCATGTTATCTAATTATACAGCTGAGTGTTCAGCAGAGCAGACAGTACATACATGACCAGCTCCAGTTTATATACCTGGGGTCATGTCCTCATATCTTTTTGATTTGTTTACCACCCAAGGGGAAAGTCTGTTCAGAAAGATTACCAAGGAAAAAATAGCAGATAAGCATCTATGGCACAGCCATCTAGTGGAACTGGACATGCATCACAGTTTTCTGACAGGTGGTGTAAAACATTTGTATTAATTTGCCGACTGATATCATGTCTTAAGAAGTGTACTGCTCTCAGTTGCTGATTTAAGTCTAAATTCTGAAAACAACAACAACAACAACAAAAAAAACCCTTATATTGTCTCTTGCAGAATTGTCATGCTTTGTGAACAATCAAGTCTCTCTATGCACTTTATGTATTATTGCACACTTACAACAGATCACTGTCATCAAAATACTACTGCTACTACTTTATTTGAAAAGCACATTTCATAACAAAGTTATAAAGTGCAATAGAGGAAACAAACAAATCAATAATACTTAAGGCTACTTTTGTGTCTTTGCTTTGTTTTGTTTGTATTGCTCACTTCACGGTATTGCATAATTTTGTCCTGAGATTGAGTGTTGATCAGTTAGATCTAGCTAGGCTCGTTCTCTGTAAAGTCCTTTGAGACGAGCTGAAATAAACTTGACTTGACAAGACAGTTGATACATTTCAAATAGTAATAATAGCATCTATTAACAAATTAGATTTATAGAATACATGAAACTATGACAGTCAAAAATGTACGGGGAAAAGTAGTATATCAATTACAAAATAAAAAAGTATTAAACAAATAAGTTATACAAATGTATATCAATGACTATCGAATGCAAGTTTATTACTATCATTATTATTATTATTTTAAAGGGACTTAAGGGACTTAAAGCAGCCAACAGAGTTTGCTAGTCTAATCTCTTCGGGCAGGCTATTCCAGAGTCTAAGGGCCCTAATTGCAAAAAGTCGGATTGCCTTTAGTTTTTAGTCTAGAGACTAAAGTCTAGACTTAGGAACAGTAAAGTTTTGTCTGTGTGGACCTATGGCTGCACTTTTGGTCACCGAGTGTTAAAACATCTGCAATATAATCTGGTTTCAAACCATGTACTACTCTGAAAGTGATTAATGAATGCAAAGAAGATGGTTTATGGTGTGTATCTGGGGTCTGGTGGGTGTTTAAGGTTTTACTGTAAGTATTCTAGTCTATTCTATTCTATTCTATTCTATTCTATTCTATTCTATATGTGGTATAGATATTTTTCTGCTGAAGGTATTTGCCACACTGACATCCTGACCAGCGCTTCCCGTGTTTTGACTGTGGGAGAGCATCTGTAGAAAGAGAGTCAAAACACTTTAAATCATTGTTTTTATTGGCCTTCAGAAAGGACTTGGGAATCTCACATCCCCCCTTTTGGTGTCAATTTAAAGCCATGTCCATCCAGCATCCCTTACAATCAGCCCAGACCACTGTGGGAACTAACACCAAACATTTCCTATGGAAGATGGGATATAAAAAGGAAGATTGCGCGAGGTTATATCAGTGGAGTAACCACCCAAAGTTTTGGTCAAGCTTGTTTTCGTCTGTTACGTAAACTTCTTGCAGCCAGATTAATGTTTACGTTAAACTTGAGGTTCACTGAAGCCTATTTTCTGCTGTATTGTATCTAACATCCTTTTAGCAGATTGGCATAAACAAAAAAACAGCTGGCCAGTATACCTGAGTATGGATAGTTCGTCACCAGCAACATTGATTGATTCCTCAGGATATAAATCAAGGTCCTGCCAGAACACATGCATTTGTGCCTCATGCCTTGGGGTCCCAATGATATTTGTTATTGTAATACACAAATCATAACCGAATCCCCTTTACACTTGAAGACCCTATCTCTGTCTGCACAGGACGTGTCTCGTGTCCCTGGCCAGGAATTAAGATTAATCTCACTTCCTAGTGTTTTCCATTCAGTATGAGGACACAGGATGCTCAGGAAACATACCGGTGGCGGGGTTGGGGTCGGGGCTGCAGTACACTACACCCATTATAAACAAGGGAGACAGCTGTTTAACAGGTTGACACTAACACCTACCTATCATGTAACGCTTTGATGGAGCTTCAGTTGTATTTTATGCAGTTGGAGAAAAAAAAAAACAATATTTATGTTTATTAGTATTCCTATTCTTTTTCAATTGGTGGATAAGATTATTTATTATCACTTGTATGCTAAGTGATTATTCAAACAATCTTTCCTCCAATTGACCTTTCCCTTTAGTTGGCAGAAAAGATATCAGAATACCCAATCAGGTGAAACCATTGTTACATGCAGTCTGTGTTTCCACTTAATATGTTTTGGGACATGTTTGTATCCATACAGGCCACATTGTTTACTCCCTGCACAAAACAATGACTTGAATGTATCAGAGTTGGCATCTCTCAACATAACATTGTGCCGTGACTTGGCTTTGATGCTGTTTGACTACTTTGATATTATAAATATTACAGTAGATAAAATATATCTTAAATATATAATGTTAAAATATTAACATTAAAAAACTGAATGTACTCACACAGTACTAGGGGTGATTCAGGGACTGGACATTTGCGTACATACAGCTCTGTTTTCTTGATGTTCAGGCTTGATGTTATGCAGCAACACCCTAAGCTGAAAAGATATGTTTTTAGAAAGTTTAAAAGTAGTAGATCGCTACCTGTGGCAACTTTAGCCGCCAGTAGATCAGATGATCCATCTCTGTAGTTGTCATTAAGCCAGAAATTAGCAGCTGATGTGAGGGAAAAAAAAGGGGAAATAGAGCAGAAATTCGAAGAAAAGCAGAAGCAAAGCAGCAAGCATCTGAAACAAAGGGAAAAATATTTATAGTATATATATATATATACACACTATAAATTATATATATAATATAGTTTTTAGAAACACTATTCTACACACATTTAAATTACAGTCCCATGTGTCTCTGTCTACAACTGTCTCAACAGATCTGAATAGACACGATGGGTAGGTTGGTAGAGGTCTCTGAGGATATAAAATGAATACAGAATGAATGCCTTTGTTGAAATTTGCATAGATTGTTCTGACTAGTTCTTGTTACAAGTATATGGCCAAATTTGTGTAAGTCAACATACCTCTTGTGCGGGGAATATGTCTCCTTTTGGAGCACATCCTGAACTCCCCAACAAGGCCAGAGGAAGCACTTTCTTTGAGAACGACAAAACACACAAAAACGGCTTAACAGGCTTATCATTAACCCTTCAACAAGGACACCACTATTACTGATTTCTCTGCTACATTTCTTTTATTGCCAATTCGTATAAGGATATAGAGCTTTTTAGATTAATTAAAGGAAATTAAAGGAGGAAATCATTTTTCCCAAATTGCGTGGCTCTCTGCAACGAGTGATAACCTTCAAAATAACCTTTAAATAAGGAAATAGCTTCCATAAGGAAATGACTCAGAGTTGGCATCAGCAGGGTAAATGATGATTGCTGTGGTCTGTCAGTACTACTGGATTCTGCCAACTGTAGGATTTTCATGAAGTAACTGTTGAACTGTGCATGTCTGAGATGCCTGCGGGGGGGGGGGTGTCTGGTGACTATCAGAGGAGGAGGAGGCAGCGTGCACTAACTCAGCGAGCGAGCAGAGCGCGTTCACTCTTGCAAAAACAAGGTAATTTGACATAAATATAGGAAGAAATTAGGTAAATATACACCTTTTTGACATTGCAATCATTTGGCTACAAAACACTTGGATTATGCTGCACAAGCTGTTTAGAGAACTCTATACCAGCGATTCTCAACATTTTTCATATCAAGGACCCTAAGTTAGTCCACATTAGGGCCACAGACCCCCATCTGATGAGATTTTGTCTCTTGGACCCAAATCTGAGAGTATTTTTATTGTTAGCCTATATGGCTCTTTACATTTGTGAGTGTACAACACTGTGGTAGGAGGGCCTTCAAACAACAACAACAACAACAACACAGCCTTGGCCCGCTCCTGTGTTTTTTAACTCAGAACTCTCCACAGGGCGTGTGCTGTAGCTGTTCACTTTGTTTCACTCACTGCCATTCAGCAACCTCTGCTGATATTTACCAGTCAAATGCTACAGGAAAACAGAAATATTACACTCTGATCCTTTAAGTATCCAAGTCTCAATTACATCTAAAATTGTAACTAAATTTCTGATGTTGTTCATGTTAAAAAGGATTTGTCATTTTTAACACATCTGTGTATCTTCTTTGGGGCAACACACAATTGTGTTACTTTTCAATACAACATATGTTAATGACAATTACATTTTAACATGTTATTAACATATCTTGCGTCAAAAGGTAACGTAAGTGTGTGTTGTCCCAAAGAAGACTCACAGATGTGTTAAAATGACACATTCTTTTTAAGAGTGTTTATGCATGTGGGCATTTCATCATACATTACAGAAGTTGACTGTACTATTTGGTATGTGATTCCATCATTAGACACAGGTTTTTTTTTTTTAAGGGTGACGTCCCTCTGACCAATTTGAACAATTCATTAAGTAACACAGCCACAAAAACTGCAGGCCAACATCTGATTTATGGTGTGTGTGGGATCAATTTCCGTTCCCCCTGTCCAAAGTCCATGTTGACAGGTGCAGCAGCAATTGCATTTGTGTGTTATAATAATGAATCAGATCCTGCCACTGAATGAAGCAGCTGTTGTCCTCTGCCAGGCTCACACTTAAGATCTCTTTCACCAACTGTTAAAATAAAACGTAAGACTGTCTGTTGCAACAATTACAATTTTGACACCTATACAGACTAAGTGCCAAAAAAGTCTAGCTGGAATCCTAAGTGAACTTAAGACCTTGTACATTATTTAGAGTCTTGACATTCCATCAAGGGTGAGATACTTATAAAGTGTTTGAGCATGTGTGTTGTGCAGGCAATAGCTGTTTCCCTGTTGACCTCTGGAATGCCAGGCAGCTGTGATGTCACTATAGGGCAGAGACCATCAATCAGGTCAATTTCCTGCTTGGCTTTTAACACTCATGAAAATCAAGATTTCACAGCAATAACAACTCATGGAAAAAAAACTTTAAAAAAATAGCTACACAACCTGTGTTCTCATGTGCCATTGCTTATTTCCTGTCACAAACAAATTGGCAGTTTATAACAATTTATTTGATAAGCTTATTTGTGCCTTGTACACCTTGAAAAAAGAATGGCGAAAAAGAGTCCACTGGCTCTCCATTGAGGGATCATACATGGGTCTTAATGATGATGCAACAAAAATGAAACATAATACACTTATACACTTAATACACTTTGATGATAATATTGCCAAAATATGCATTGCGTGGGTTCAATTATTTCTTATTCTCCAGGTATAGAGTCTGTTGAGGGATAAAGACATACCACTCTTCTCTTAATTTGAAGGAAGGTTTCATCAAAATCCACTGTGAAAATCATAAAAATCTGCTGAATTTCACATTACAGATTCATTTCACAGTGAGCTTTGAAGTTGGCCTCTACACCCATTTTAGGTATTATGGTGATTATATGGGAATGCGCGCACACACACACACACAGGTTGTTCAGACTTGTACTGCACAACCAACATGTGTTATACAGATGTGCCCAGTAGAGGGCAGCAATGCTCTGCAGCCTCTTGCACCTCCTGTCATTCTTCCTCTCCTGGTTTATCCCATCAGCTGAAGCCAACCTCCAGCCTCTAAGGACTGAGCACTTAAACCTGTTTGCAGGGTGGTTGACAGGGAAGTATTTTTAGCTGCATCCTCACTCATTTTTTTTTGCAAAAACTCTGGACCAGCTTAGCTTAACCGTGGACAAGAGCTTCTTAGCAATTAGTTTGTCAGTCTTCTGAACAAGTGCAATTATTGAAAAGAATCCTCACTTTAGTCTATGCCGCTTCTGCCAAGGCGTTTAGGAGTGGAGATCTAACAGGATAAAATAAGTAAGCAAGAATAAATTAATTATTGAATAAATTATTTAGTGACTCTTGCTTCCTTAAAGATCTGTGTATGTGTGTGCGCGCCTCTGTGTGTATGTAATTGGATAAACAGTCAGTCCACTGACTGATTATTTTATTTACATCTCCTTCCATGGACAGGGCAGGGCCGTGTCAGGCAGTGCACTCAGCTGAGGCAAGAGCAGCTACTTTTAACTCACTTATAGGTACCTGCCAAAAATGCCGAGGGACTGACACTATGGAACCCACTATAGGTGACATTGGAAAAAATATTTTTTAATGCGTGGCCACGGTTGAGCAATGCGTGTGCACGAGTTACTAAAGCGTGGGCACGATTTTGGTCAAGCACTTTACATACTGTATATCAAGGCCACGGTTTAAGAAAATAAAAAAACATTTTGATGGTGGAGATGGAAATTGAGAGATTTCAATGAATTAATTTTTATTTTTACCTGTGCTATACTAAAACCTGCACAGCTGTAGGCTATGCGTGGCCGCGCCATACATATATTGTGGCAACGTTTGGCCAATATTATGCCCACGCTTTAGTAACTTGTGCACATGCTTTACTAACCCTAACCCTAAAATTGAAAGGTCTCTCTGAAGTTGTTAAATATGTTTTTAGTCTACATTAATCTTGGCTGAAAATTCAAGTTTCAACAAATATGGTTTAGAGATCTAAGATTTAACTGTGTTTTCACCTGGAATATCATGAATTGCACACTCATCAGAATTACATAGTCTAAGTATTTCACATTGTTTAAATTAAGTTTTAAACCAGATGTTTGAACAATGTCTAGTGCAGAGGCAATTTGATCCTTGTCCTTCAAGATTAAGATGTGTCATCTGCAAGTTGGGATATTTTAATTTCTTTGCCAAATCTCGATATGCCTTTAGTGTAATCATATAAATAGATATTTCTGACACTAAAATGAACAAAAAAGGGGAGCTGAAGCAACCTTGTCGAATCCCACACTGGAGAGGAAACCATTTGGATGTAAAGTTGGCTAACATAACCAAGCTGTTGAAGTATTCCCAAAACCAAAAGCTGGAGCGTTCATATTTAGAGCCTATGTTACATGGTGTCAAATTTGCTTTGCTAAAATCTAAGAATAAAATGAGGACATCTGAGTGGATAGAATCTGCATAATCTATTAGATCTAAAGCCAACCTTATATTGTTGCGTATGTGGCGACCCCGCATAACATCATTTTGTGACTCATTAATAATGTCTAAACCAGACTTCAGCCTGTTCACATATGCTGCAGGTATTAATTTATAATCATAGTTGAGAAGAGCAATTGACCTCCAATTGTCAATTACCAAAGGGTCCTTGTCTGGTTTAGTCACCAAGGAAATAATGCAACTCCATGGTAGTTGTCATTTCTTAATTTTTAATGCATTCTTTAAACATTAGAATAGTGGGGTTTCCAGACAATCCCAAAAGTGTACGTAAAATTCAATAGAGGGCCCATGGATTTGCCCTTCTTCATACTATGCAATGGCTCAGTAATTTCCTCCATTGATAGATCAGTATCACAAAACTTATTCTTAAAAATGTTCTGGTATTTTGTTGGTATGGTCTTGAATAAGCCAAATAAATTCATTTTTGTTCAAAGAAAAAAGCTTCGGCACACTGTCCCCATTGCAAGTTTCACATTAATTGTGAGGAAAGGCTAAGCATTGGGTCAGAGACACTTCCTCAGAGCATATTTCCACACAGACTGCACAGAACAGATAAAGGCTATCTTCCCAAATACAAATGTCAGCCTGTCACCTCCAGCACCTGTTATAGTGAGTGTGCGGTAGCTTCCTATATCATTTTTGTTCAAATTAGATTTACTGTATACAGGTTTTCATCAAATAAACATACTGTCTGAAATTACTGTGGTACCTTTATACATTTTGTTAATTCTCAGAGCTGTGAGAGAGCTGCAAACTGAGTTCGCCACCCCCTCTTCAGTCCAGTTTGCTCTAAATCTTATAAATGCTCCTCTAGCTAAGTCCATATACATGTGGTCTAATTCAGTTTGAAGTTTCCTTATCTCAGATTCACCCTCTGTTGTGATGTAGAATTGCAATTTAGGATTGTCTCTTCTTTTTTTTTTGCAGAAAGAGCAAGGTGTCTTACTTTGAATTTAAAAAAAATTCCCAGTTACTACAATGACTCTTATCATCTGCAGCTAGACTTCTTACACCATTAGTGAAGTCAGAGTCTTGCAAGAGCAAGTTATTGAATTTCTAATAGCCCCATATGCGTATAGAAAGGCAGTGCTTTCTATTGCCCCAGCAATGTCCTGCTCATCCAAGCATGACACAACAGGTAACTTTGATAATTTAACATTGAGAACCACCTAAAACATGTATTAATGTATAACATTACATGTATGCATTTGCTAAAAAGGTGACCCTGGCCATGGTCTTGGAGCGGAAGTACAGGAACCTTGAAGCTGAACATCTTTATGTTAAAGCTTGAAATAGAGGAACTAGAATTAGAGAAACAAAAACTAAAATTAGAAATCCAGACTCTCAAATTCAAATGAATTATAAAGCCCACCTAATCTTCTTTTTGACTCAACCTATTGATATTGAAAACATTATGATCTTTTACAGTAAGTGGACGTTTGTCTATCATTGATTAAGATGTGTATTTTATTGCTAGTGTCAGGAGGCAGAGACTAGGACCCAAATGCAATGACCGGCAGAGAGACAACTTGGTAGAAGCAAGAGCTTTAATAGCTGAACTTAGGCAGAAGAACAAAAACCAAAAGAAGATCCAAAAAGGCAAAAACTAAAACAGGCCGACAGGCAAAAGGCAAAACTAAAACAAAGACTCCAAAGGTCTAAGCAGACACGAAACAACACCGGTGACAAGGCAGGTAACAGAGCTGGTGACTAAGCGGGGAACACAACAAACGAACTGGCAAAGACAACTGAGAAACACAGCCCATATAACACACTGAGGCAAATTACAAATGGGGAACAGCTGGCTGGATAGGGAAGAGTCCGGGAGCTGATTGGCAGATGACAGGCAGGAGAAGGCAGAACAAGGACACAAGGCTAACGGGCTGATGACAGACAGGTGTGGTGGTGCAGGAGGGGGGAAAGGTGAAGAGGGGAAGTCCGAGGACATCAGGTAGCTGGCAGGAGGATGGCAGGACTGGGGTGTGAAAGGTGTGGTTGACCAGGAGACTGAGGAGCAGATCGTGAGGCTGTAGCCTGTGGCTATCATGCAGAGAAGATGGTCTCCACCTGTGCCTGACGCACATAGCGACCAGCTCCTTTCTCCATCTCTGGCTCATTTTTCTGCTTAGACTCGGTCTTCCGCTGTCCATTCTCAGGCTCTTCAGGCTCAGGAAGGGCTAGGCCTCTAAAAAGAGTGATTATGATTATTCTCACTAAACCAGTGGATTGAAGTGAAAGCACTGATAGCAATTCTTAAATCATTACCAAAAACATGATGGTTCCTATGTTATAACTAATAGGCTAGTACCTTGCCATGTTATGGAGGGCCACACAGGGACAGATGATTTTGCAGACTATGCTGGTGACATTCGGAGGTCACCATAGAGGCAATAGAACCTCCTTTTCAATACTCCAAAGGTGTGTTCAACTGTATTTCTTGTTTTGCAGGGAGTGTGGTTATACATTTCCTCACCATGATTGGTTGGGTTTAGGTATGGGTTAAGCAAAATTATGCAAATTAACAAAATTGCTTACCATAAGACCCCAGAGTTACAACTAAGCATGGAAGGGCAACATTTAGCTATTATGCTACACAGATCTGGAACCAACTTCCAGAAATCTCAGAAGCGCCCCAACTTTGACCAGTTTTAAAACTAGGCTTAAAACTTTGTTGTTCTGCACTGCCTATGCAACTTGATCTTTAATATCTTTCATGCATTGTACTTCCTTATTTATTATCTCGCCTTATACACTTTATCTCTTTATTATTATTATTTTTTGTCTTATTCTGTATTTCAATCTGATATCTTATATAGCCTACCTTGTGTAAAGCACTTTGAGTTCTTTGTGTACGAAATGTACTATATAAATAAACTTGTCATGCCTTCAGTGTAGTAATTTGCTCTTATTTAAATACATTTTTATATAAATGTACTGACACCATGACACAGGTTCCTTGTCCTTGGTTTAAAGGAGTGAAGTGTCAGATGCCTGACTGAAATCAGCAGCTCGACCTGACCTTATTAATGAGATTCTAGTAGGCCTATGTCTCTCATAGGCGTGATCGGTGGGGGGGATGGGGGTCGCGTGTTTGATACATCTAACATTTTGACTAGTCATAATGTAAAAAAAGATATCTTAAATTAGCATTTTGACTAGTCATAATGTAATAAAAGATATCTTAAATTAGCATTTTGACTAGTCATAATGTCAAAAAAGATATTTGAAATTAGCATTTTGACTGGTCAAAATGTAATAAAAGATATCTTAAATTAGCATTTTGACTAGTCATAATGTAATGAGAGATATCTTAAATTAGCATTTCGCCTGGTCATAATTAGAGATATCTTAAACTGCTACTTTAAAATATTTCAGATATCTGTAATTTGAACTACTGGAACTGCCACTATAGGCCTATGCTGCTGCAGCAGCTGTAGTAGTAGCAGCAGCAGCAGAGACAGCTGATTTTTGCTGATGTGAAAGCCAAATCACTTGTTAGCTGTAACACCCCCCTGCTTGCTCCAAACTGTTGTTTTTTATGTGTGGTGCATTATTGAAGCAAGGGGATGTGAAGAAAAGGCTAACAAGCTAATTATCGTGATACAGAAGCGAACACTAGCTAAATAATTATTTTGTAAACGCAGTTTGCATCTAAGTTAATGCAGTGACTGTTTGGCTATATATTAGCTGATAAGCTATGTATTGAATGGGAGGGAAGAATGGTTAGGGGGTAAGCCTAGCCCCGCGTTCCATTAAAACCCATGCGGATAAAATCTTTGGCACTTTGACAAGGTTTCCAAACTGAAACTTGCCAATATGATAAGCTTTCTGAAATCCTTGAACCCTTTTCTGTTGCACGAGTAAAACATATTGTGTGGAAATATTTGCAATAAAGTATAAAATCGGTGCTAAGGCTTTACAGCTCACAGGGAAGAGGCGTAGTAGAGTAGTGGCCATGTTTCAGACATTCATATGAAAACAATTGGGAGAAGCCACACAAAAGTGAGATTAAATAGTTTATTGAGTTACCAGTTAGTCTATTTAACTTTTGGTTAGAGACTGTCCTTCCCCAAAAAACGACCCCATAGGTCGTTTGTTCCTACATACGACTCACAGGAGCGTTTCCTAAATTAGTGCCCCTACCGGCAACAGGAGATGGGTACGTTGGTCTGCGTCCACGTCACATGACTGTCAAGTTTCTCTCTGTGGCAAAAAAAAAAAAAAGGCTGACATTCCTTTTTTTCTCAGTGGAAAATGCAATATTTTACGATAGTTTCGGCATTAAAATGCATTTTGATAACATTTCTAGCGAGAAATGTGCATTTTATTTTCATAATCTTCGTTCAGTGAATGTATATGATGTTGAGTTTGTTAGTTATTACGAAGATTCATTCAGGCTTTCTATCGTTGCTATGGTGATTGCTATGGACGCTGCTATGGACGCGTTTGACTCCTGTTTTGGGTTGTCTGCCATCAGTGGGCTTCATTCCATTTCAAATTGCTGCCGGTCGGCTGCAAACCGAATCCAAACGCCAAGCACTCCAACGTTTGTGTGTGTGTGTGTGTGTGTCAAATCTTGTACCATGGCCATATAAACGGGATGAAGACGGGGTTATCAAACTGGACTTTACATTTCACATCCCTCATTTAATCCCTGCACTTGTCACTTTCATATATTTCATCAAACTGGACTTTAGATTGTGCATTGCATTCAACCTCCACTGTTTCATCATTTAATTATTTATGCACATATCACATTTGATTTTTGCTCTTGTCACCTTCATATATTTCATACACTTCATTTCTTTGTCTATAGCACAGTCCATTTCCTTTGTACAGTCAATATTTCATTTCAAGTTTTATATCCCATTTCAAAACTATTACTATTCCATTCTGTAAATAGATTTTACAATTTCAATTTAATTTAATATCACTTTGTTTATTTCATTATTATTATAATTACCTTACTTTTGTCTATTTTTATTCTTCTGTGTTGCGTTTTTTGGGAGCAAACGCCAAGACACATTCTTTGTATGCTTGCATTGGCTAATAAAACAGATTCTGATTGAATGGGCTATGACATGCTGACATAAAATCCCAAAACCAAGAATCATAAAGATACAAAAAATCTCCAGGGTTGTGTAAATAGTAGCCTATGGTCTTTTCAGCCCTAACCCTAACCCTAACCCAAGCACTTCAGGCCTTCCTCCAAGCCTGTAGTAATGCCCTAGATTGTCAGCAGTATTGTAATCTCTGAAGGTGACTCATTTTGGTCACTATTTCCCCTAAAAAAGAAAAAAACAAACAAACAAACAAACAAAAACAAAACAAAAAGCTTTATTTTATATATTGGGCCTTCAAAGTGCTCTCTGAAACTAGGCCTGGGATGGCTAGTGTCCCTGAAATTAGAAAATTAAAACTTTGTCGTAGAGCTAAACCAAATACATCGTTGGAAAGGTCTCGACCTGGAGAGTAACATATGACAGTATGAAGACTCAACATGGCTCCTGCTTTGAAATACTGACCTTTGAACCTTGACTTCGGTGCATGTTTGAAGGCTTATAATTCAGCAACAAAAGGGGTTACAGACATGGGACAAACTGTTATAGAGAGCTCTTGACCTCAGCTATCATGTGAATATAGTCAACAACTGGGGGCGCTGTCAAATATGGATAAAATATGGTTAAAATTAATTTTCACCCATTTAACAATTAGATATTTAAAATCTGATTACACAAATGTGTTTACCATCCCCTTAAACTCCTCAGTGTACTCTCAATTCAGTATTTACAACTTCCAATTCTAGGAAAAACTACAATTCCCTAGAGCCACGCCATGCAGCTTGATATAAATCAGCACCACAGTTGTAGTTCTTCTGGTTTGCAAAGTAGGGTTGTAAATAGGGTCGTAAAAAGATATATCTACTGAATATATCAAATATCTAGTACATCCGAACTAGTAATTACACTGCATCTAGGTGATCTATGTTAAGAAAAAGTAAAGATGTTGGTTTATTTCAGATATTTTAGCCAAAACAGGAGTCGAACGCGTCAAGTCCACCCACAACAGCCCTTCCTGAGCCACGTCATCCAACGGTGTGTGTGTGTGTGTGTGTGTGTGCGCGCGTGCATGTGTCCTTATCTATAGGGTATGTGTGAGCATGCTGGCCACATGGCCAGGTACTGGCCCTTTGTTGGAGAGGGGAACAAAGGGTCATAAACCATAGGCCTAGATGGAGGGAAAGCTGTATAGGCCTAGATGGAGTTGGTGAACTAAGCTGAATGAGAATTCAGGGATTTTATCTAACGATGGAATAAGAGGATAACGATATATCCTTTGTTATTATGAGATCATGTAGTTAGATCATGTTAGTGGAGGTAAAATACATGCAAACCCTAAGTTTGTGCATTTATCCTATTATGGCTATTTGGTGTTAACAGACCAACAGTTGGTAAATGCATTGCATCTCAACAATTTAACATTAGCAAACAGTTTACATTCACTTCATTGAATATATATCTGTTATTTTCCTAATGCTGTTACTATGCTATATGCCCAGTTGTTACAGTCTTACTGACAGTGTGACAGTGTGATAGTGACAGTGTGACTGTGACAGTGACTGTGTGACTATGTGACAGTGGAAGTGTGACAGTGAAAGTGTGAAGTGTGACAGTGTGACAGTGACAGTGAAAGTGTGACTGTGTGACAGTGTGACAGGGACAGTGTGGCAGTGACAGTGTGACTGTGAAAGTGTGAAGTGTGACAGTGACAGTGACAGTGTGACTGTGTGAGTGAAAGTGTGAAGTGTGACAGTAACAGTGTGACAGGACAGTGAGTGTGACATGAGTGTGACAGTGACAGTGTGACAGTGACTGTGTGACAGTGAGTGTGACAGAGTGACAGTGACAATGTGACAGTGACAGTGTGGTCAGTGTGACAGTGACAGTGTGACAGTGAGTGTGTGACAGGGACAGTGTGACAGTGACAGTGTGACTGTTTGAGAGTGTGACAGTGACAGTGGCCAGCCAAGGTTTCTATAGGTGCCGGGACAAAACAATAACATGGACAATGACAATGAGATAAGAAAGTAAATGACTGTAACAATATATGTAGTCCACACAGTATGTTGTATGTACTGTATACATTATCTGTACTCTTTACAGTATATGTACTCCACCAGTGGAATCCAGTCAGGAGTCTGTCTGTCTATCTGTCCTGGCTGGAGCTTGCTGGGTCAAGGTAAACATATTGGGGATTCACTTTAAACATGTCAGACAAATCAGCCTGACTCACTCATACTTTCACCTGTTGGTCAATATTACCCCAGAGAGAGAGAGAGAGAGAGAGAAGAGAGAGAGAGAGAGAGAGAGAGAGAGAGAGAGAGAAGGGGGGGAGAGAGAGAGAGAGAGAGAGAGAGAGACAGAGCTGGTAGGGCACAGATAGAGGACACAGAGACAGACAGAACAGGGAGTCTGCTGGTTCTGAGGTTTTGAGGTTCTGGTTGGAGGTTTGGATCATGGTGGAACCAACGTCTAAACCAGCTGCTGTTCTTCTGCTGTTCCCCACTGCAGACCTGCCTGGCTAAACATGGTAAGGAATATTATCATTTTTATTATTAATAGTACTAAAAGCGGTAATAGCAGTAGCAGTAGTAGTAATAGTAATGATAGTGAATAATAAACTTTATTTATATAGCACTTTTCTAAACAACTGTTACAACATACTTTCCAAAAATAAGATACATAAAAACAGAGTACAATGAACAAGAAACCAAAGTAGATAAAAAAGGAAACCAGACATGGGAATAAAGACAAAATAAAATAAAATACAATGAAATAGAAACAGACAGACAGGATAAAATAGGTCATAAACAAACATTATAAAAAGGCTTTTATGTACAAGTGTGCTTCGAGAAGTGATTTAAAAGATTAAACTGGTCTGGCTAGCCTGAGTTCCTCCAGCAGGATGATCCAAAGCTTTGAGCTCTACCAGCAAAGGCTCGGTCACCTTTAGTTACAAGCCAAGTCCTGGGAACAACCAGCAGGATTCCGGTTCATAAGGGGTTAAAAGGTCTGATATGTAGCTGGGGGCCAGACCTCGCTCTGCCTTAGAAGTTATCAGTAAAATCTTAAAATTATTTGTAAAACTAATCGGCAACCAGTGAAGAGCTGCTACAATTCATAGAATGGATCACAAAGTGTTTGTACTGTGTGACCTGTGACCCAGTACAGGTACATATAAGGAAGTAATTCTGTTTCCTCTGTATCACCCTGACAAAGGCCATGTAGCCGAAAACATTTGGTGGAGTCAGTAAAGCACAAAACTAAAAGAAATGACTAGAGTGTGCAACTTTAATTTTGTATGTATGTATGAGTGTCATCTGCATAGGGAAAGTGAATATTATGTTTGTGGTTGATTTCCCTAAGCGGAATAATGTAATGGAGAAAAATAGAGTCTAACATTGACCCTTGTGGAACACCATAATTCAGATGATAAAAACCAAATGGAACCGGGAACTAAAGTGTTTTTTCAGTGGCTGTTTCATTTGAGAAATCAAGTGGCATTATGCTAATTCCTACCGCAGTGGCAGAATAAGGAGGAAATTTTAATTTATTTATTACAAACAAAAATGGGTGACAGATAAACGTTAATCAAAGAGTGAAAATGTAAACATAAGCAAACACTAACATATAATAATAAAAAACATCACTTTCATTGGACATGGACACTCACTTGTCTGTCTGTCTGCCTGCCTGTGTACCTGTCTGTCTGTTTACCTGTCTGTCTGTCTGTAGTTGTCCTTGACAGCCAGTCGGCCTCACAGGTTTTGGTGTGAAACCGGTGAGCAAATCAGCTGTTTGAGGAGCTGAAACCAGGTAGGTATTGATTGAAAGGTTGATTGATTTATTGATCTATTGATTGATTGATTGACAACACTGTCACTGGAAATCACATTTAATGTTTGTCATTTTTTTTACACTTGTTGACATGTTGGTATGTGTTGTTGTTGACATGTTGGTATGTGTTGTTGTTGTTGACATGTTGGTGTGTGTTGCTGTTGACATGTTGGTGTGTGTTGTTGTTGATGACATGTTGGTGTGTGTTGTTGTTGACGACATGTTGGTGTGTGTTGTTGTTGGCATGTTGGTGTGTGTTGTTGTTGTTGGCATGTTAGTGTGTGTTGTTGTTGACATGTTGGTGTGTGTTGTCGTTGTTATTGTTGACATGTTTTTGTGTATTTGACTGTGCTCTCCCCTCACAGCGAACCTGGAGAGAGAGTGTTGAGGAGATCTGTGACCATACAGAAGCCAGAGAAGCGTTCAAACAGATGGACAAAACAGTACGATTCTACTCTGCTCTGTTCTACTTTATTCCATTACTATCTACTCTATTCTATTGAGTAGATAGAAACATAAAATCTGTAGCAGTAGTGGTAGTAGTAGTAGTAGTAGTAGTAGTAGTAAAAGTAGTACTACTAGAAGTAATAGTAGTACCAGTGGTTTAAAATCTAACCAGAAAACTCTGTTCCTTTCAGGATACCTTCTGGACAAAATACCTGGGTAAGTACTGATGGTTAACCAGTCAATCAGTGAGTGACTGAGTCTCTCTGTCTGTCAGTTAGTCAGTCAGTCAGTCAGTCAGTCAGTCAGTCAGTCAGTTACTTAGTGAGTGAGTCAGTTATTTAGATTGTTAATTAGTCAGTCAGGTGCCTCTCATGTTTACGTCAGCAGCTCCTCATGCACTGTAATTTTATTTAAAAGCTTTATAAGTCCAGTCCAGGGTTATTTCATTGATTACTGTTAAATACTGTTTTCATCATACCTCTTTTTATTCATATACATCAAACATGTGTTGAGTTTGGTCTAGTTAGCTAAGGTTAATCTACTTGAGTCTAGTCTGGTAAAGTGTTTAGTTTAGTTTGGTTTAATTTTGTTTAGTCAGGTCTGGTTTAGTTTAGTCTACTTTGGTTAGTGTATTTCACATTCAGTGTATTTCACAAGCAGCAGTAAACAGAACAGGTCAACATGAACAAAGTCCAGAAGAGTCTACAAATATACAACCCTGTCTGTCTCTCTGTCTGCCTGTCTACCTGTCTGTCTGTCTGTCTGCCTGTCTGTCTGTCTGCCTGTCTGTTTCTCCAGCCTGTGATGGTACTACTTTGCTGAGAATACAAGACAATATCAACATGGTCAGAATGTGTGTATAAGGTAAAGAAACAGACACTGCTATTCTATTCTATTCTATTCTATTCTAGTAAATGAATATAATAAATAACTTTATTTGTATAGACATTAAAAGGATATGAAAAGATACATTAGAATGGTAGAATATATAAAAGTAGAATATCATCAGTCTGCACTGGTGTGTTTTAATACATTGTGCTTGGTGTGTGTGTGTGTGTGTGTGTGCGTGCGTGTGTGTGTGATATAGGCTTGAATGTTGTCTAACAGCCTTGAAGCATAAACATGCTGCCAAGCCTCCAGCCGGTCCAGCTGCACTGGGATGAAAGCGGTTAACAACTCAGAGAAATTAGAGAAATTGTGTGGCTGACTGAAAAAATAATACATGTATATGAATAGAGTTAAGCTGTCCAAGTAGTCCATTTTGTCCAACAATGTGTAGGCAGGCAGACAATAATTGCCATATTTGTGTGAAGAATTCCCTGTAAGTCTCCTTTTTCTGTGGCCGTCACACACTCTCCTCCCTTTCTGATTGTCCTTCCCAATTGCGCAATCCTTATAAGCATCTTGGATGCGTGTGGCGTGCGTAACACACATCCCGGAGATCACTGTCAATGGACGAAGAGGTTGTCCCATCTGACAGCCTCATTTGAATCTTGATCATCAGTTCAACAATTGATTGTCTTTTTGCGTTCTTGCCAATGTAAGTTGAGTCATTACATTCATTTGCAATAGGAAATACGGTCAGATAAATTTCTGCTAATTCCTATACAGCCGACGCAAGGCCGGCCCGACGCATAAGCGAACTAAGCGCCTGGTTAGGGCCCCCAAGAGCGCTTGAAATGTTTTGTTTTTTTTGTGATATATTATATTATGTCAATGGTAATCATACAAAAACGCAGAGCCGGGCAGCCCTATACGCTCACTATGCAAGTTGCGTAGGGCCCCGCAAATTACGCAAGGGCCCCGCCTCCCCCTCGTATCAAAGTGTGTGTCAATGTTTACAACTTCGATGAGAGGATGAAGCGGAACTATCCTTCTGGTCACGAAAAGAGGCAAAAAACACCATGAGAGTGAATTGCGGGAACAGCAATCAGGTAAACTTGTGTTCTCTCCTCTCCAAGTTTGATGTCAGTTGGTGTGCTAGCTTGCAGTGCATCTCTCTCTTGTCTGTCTGTCTTGCTAACCAGCTGGGCAGTGCATCTCTTGGTCTGTCTCTGTCTTGCTTGCTTGCCAGCCACTTCCAGGGCCGTGTTCTGTGACTTTGTGCCTGACAAAAGTGAGAGTGAAATACAACTATTTATTACGTTTGATGAACGCCATCGGGCAACGGTGTTTATAGACTGCAGCTCGGAAAAGATAAACTCGCGCTTTCCAGCAGCAACCTCTGTGGGGACCACAAGCTAATCACACAGTTGTATAGGTTTTATTTTACTATTTTGAGACATAAAGCTGCAGCCATAGCCACGTCATCATTCATTCAGTTTGTTTGTGATACGGGACATTCACTATCGAAACCACATATGTCATCAGTCACCAAGCATGCCAATCATATCCCAACCTCATCCCAAACTGGACTCTGCCTTGTGTTTGATACCTCTAAACCCAGTGAGTGGGCATCAAACTAACCAGCAAAATTAAAGTTGTAAAATAAAAGCCCTCAAACTGTAAGGGACGATCACGTTAGCATTAGAACCCAGCTGGAAAAATAATCTGCTCACTCCATCTGTACATGGGATCACTGCTATCATGGTGTTGTCCACTGTCTGATGTTCTAGCCAGGTCTGCAGCAAAGAAAAATAATAGAATAAAAAAAGCTTTGAAAGGAAAACACATGAACTGGTCCCATGTCATTGTAATGGGCATGGCTAGCATTCACAGACCTGAAAGACTTGCATCTTGGCTTGCAATTATGAAGATTTACAGTAAGCCCTGACTTGGACTTGCCTTCATTGACTTGAGACTTGACTTGGGCTTGCACCAAAAGGTTTAAAAACAGGTCTGCTGGACCATAAACACCTGTAGCCACACACTAATGGTGACTGCTGTTTGAATAGATGCATCATTTCAATAACATTTAGCGCGTGCGCACACACACACACACACACACACACACACACACACACACACACACACACACACACACACAACTTTTGATGTTTGTGGGTCTTGCCACTAAACCTTCTGTTTGAGCTATGTTAGATGTGAGACACAATTAGAAATAAATTCATCTTGTGGAAAAAAATCTCAATAAGCACCTTGTATCTTCACTGACCTTCATTATGAGTTGGCATTTCCAAACTGATCCATATAAATCTTGCATAAACCTGGTGTCCATCTGTGTTGTATTAAACTTTACGTTTCAGTCACTGTAGGTATTTGCTCCATAACTGAAAAGGCGGAGTTGCTGTCAAACTCAGTTAGCTTTTGCTTCTGATTGACTGTGAGTCCTGATGCTCCACTCCACTGTTACTATGGGCAACAAAGTGAATCTGATCAAAGCAGACAACCAATAAAACCCAATTCATATGATTTACAAGCAGCAATGAGGTTACACAACCTGTAATACAATCAAAGTCATACAGTTATGGTTTCAAAAATACATTTTAGAATTCCAGTTGAAGAATCTGAGTTGTGCGATACAATAAAATTGGATATAATATGACATATACTGCATATTATATGATATGATGATATGCAATACAATAGGCTATGATATGATCATTTTATTATAATTTATTCTCTTTGCTAGGCCAGTATCAGATACATTAACATGTCATGCAATTATCAGTAAAGACATTCAAAGAAAGAAAATCTAATTCACACTACACCATAATAGTGATGGCCCATGAGGTAGTTACACCGCAATGAACAAATCACCTTTGACAGAAGGATTAGTAGAGTCCCAGACATGGGAGATAAATGGAAGACACAACTGGGTAGATATGTAAATGCGCAAGGTAAATTCCATACTCAGCTGAGTCACACAACAAATTGCTCTTCTTTGGAAGTATATTCTCCTATAAGTCAAACACAACATCTTCAGGTTTTACTCCCTGCTCTTCCCTGCGTATAATGACCTCAGCTGTGTTGCCTATGTATCTGTTGCTCCTGAGTTTGACTACATAGCAATAATAATCCATTGCAACATTCCTTCATTTACTAATGTGAAAAGTGCATGAAGAGACTAAAAGGACGTTAACTTTAGCTACCTAACGTGCAAGTAAAGTTAGTTTATTTTATTTTCTTAGACGAGAATGAGGAGCCCAGTCACCTTTAATATTTTTATTATTTAGTAAATCAGAGAGGAAGACACAGGAGAGAAAGTTACTTTTGATGTTTGTGGGTTATCTGACTTATAATTGGTGGGACTATAGGTCATTGTTGGAGGCTGATTGTGAAGACTGGTAACACTTCTCTACTATTTCTGATTTTTTTCTTTCACAGATATGTATGACCTGTGTAGTGTGAGGTCCCAAGAGGAATTTCTGTTGACTGTCCCTAAGGATATAGGCAAAGATATTTAACAAAGCTTTTTTACAAAGATCTCTGCCCCCTCGGCAACTCCTTAAATTTTCTTCCTTGAGCCAGACAGACTTTCTTAAAGTCTGTCTGGCTCAAGGAAGAAAATTTAAGGAATTGGTTACTCATAGTGAGATCACAGCATTTGTCAGCACTATAGACTACATATAACTTGGATTTTTAGTCTTTCTCTATGTACTGCATATCCCTTCTCTCTATATATCTCATCTTTTTCACTTTCTGAGGAACTGTTTTGGAACCGTATTGTCTAATTGTCTATTATTTATTATAAATTTTTATTGTCGTTTCTGTAACAACGAGTTACAGAAATAACAATAAAAACAGAAATAACAATAAATAAAGACTATACACCTTATCTCAGTGGTCTAATCTGGACACTTTGGAGAGGTTTTGGGGAACGGTGGCTGTATTCACTGACATTCATATACTGCTTGAGATCGGGGCCTTGATCCCCCTCTTCAGTACCAGGCATCAGGGGTACAGCACATCTCCCCACAGAGCATCTTACACAGTTTTATTGATCACTGACATTATTCTGTCTAGAGTTTTACTGTAATATCAGAGCAACAACATCTCCTGAGCTTCATCTGGGCTGATGGAAGATTTTTACTTGAATAGAGATAACGGAAGAGGCAACATCAGACCACATGCAGTATATTGTGTCTGTGTAGTACAAATTGTATAATTGCTGTGAACAAACTATATTATTAGATTTATGTAGTTGTACCATTTCTGCATCATGGCAATGGTAGTATTCCACTGTATCTTCATCCATATCTATCCATATCATCCAAATATAGGAATTAATTTGAAAGTAAGATTAAGCAGATGACCTAAAATGCAAAGTCCTGGGGTTTTATCCATGTTTCTTTATGTATGTTTGGTGAAAAAAAAAAAAATGAATTAACTGTTTTTGTCTACGCCAAATTGAGTTTGATCTACTTATGCAATTGACTGGCTAATAATCAACACAATGTCCCAGTTGTCAATTAAAATGTTGAATGAAAAATATAGATGCCTGTGGATGCGGCATTCACACTGCATTGCAGATTGTATGCAATATAGTGGAATATATCATGTAAAGTTTCCTAACCTGGAAAATGGAAAACATGACGTAAAATATCCAATACCTTCAGCTTTTTATTAGGGCTACCAATTGTAAATTAGAAGAACATTGTTATCAGTCTAACAATAAAATATTCTCTATTCCAAAGGTAACTAATTGCTGCTCTAAAGATAACCAATTGCTGCAAACAGATTTATGGTGCATGAACTCTGATCTTTTTGCTTCCCCCCATGAATGGTGATGTAGCTTTGATTGTCAGGCAATTAGAACTAATTAAGAGGAAGAACCAGCAAGCATGGACTCAGTATCTCTCCTGGGACCTGCAAGAACTTTACCAGGCTAACTTAACTGCAATAATGGCTAATATCAGGCAGACTTTTTTATTTATTTTCTGTGGTCATGACCTACTGCTCCCTGCTCTGCTTCCTGCTCTTTCTAATGGCAGTAGAAAAAAAAAAAGTGACAATGTTGCAAATTGGACTATTCCTATATGCCCACTTAATATGTAACCTTTGACCCATATTTACACCTTAAGTGCCTAAAACTCAAGAATACTTAATCTGCTTCACAATTGGAAGATTAAACTCTAAAGTAACATCTTGTGTGTTTCTCACAGAACTGTGAGCCTGGAATGTGCAAAATGCCCAAATCTCATAGAAAACACTGACAAAATAATCATCTACTAAAGTACTATAATTACCATTGGTTGTTCAGTCTTGTTCATATGACCTAATACCTTTTGACCAATAGGTTTATTATATTCTATGTGTATTAACATAATCATGAATATTCAACACTATAAAACTGTGTAATCATCCAGATTTTGAGTTCCTTGGCTCCCAACCTGCAGATTGAATAAACCTGTTAAACTGCCACTCTCTTGTCCTGAGTTTAAAGTTAAAGCTGGTATGTAGCGGTAGACAAGGCATTTTGTGCACCCGACAAAAATGACACTTCCCAAAGAGGTGAGATGTCAGGATTGAATGTGAGAAGGAGACCGTTCTTCAGCTGGAGGACCAGGTTCAAGCCCCATCAGCAAGCATCCACTCTACCAGCTACTGCAGCTGACCTGCAGTCTGGCCTCCCTATGGATCTGGCAAGCACAAAAAGAGTTCTCCTATGGGGGACAATAAAGCATCTCAATAATAAAAAATACTAATAGATTTTTGATGACATTTGATACTATATCATTTTGGTTTTAAATACTGTATATATATCTAAACATCGAACAAAAAGTTCGGAAATTTGTGTTTGGTAGATTATTTCTCTGTTGTAACAATGCTTCTTGGCAATACATTTTATACCATTGGAAAGCCTGTTTATTTCCCTTTTAAATGGTGCCCCATTTGTAAGGAACATGCATTTGTGGGATGAGCAGCACAGCTGAGTATGTGGGTTGCGCTCATGAAAGATTTGCCAAATCTTCTCTGCCAATGCCAAACAGCTTATTCTGCTGTTGCTATTGACTCTTGTTTTGAGCTTCCGGTACCCCCGGGTGCTGACAATCAGGTACCTGATTGGCACCTGATTGGCAGCACCTGTGAGCTGCTACAGTGGTCAATTGGTGTCTGCTCCAAGAATCGGCATGCCACGTTTGTCTGATCTCGATAAGGCCTGTGCGATAGGGCGACTTCAAACTGGTGTTCCACAAAAGCAAGTTGCGGCATTATTTGGAGTGAGCCATAGTACCATCTCCAAACTGAAGGCCAAGTTCCATGAAACGGGGGATGTCAGAGACAGACCGCGAAGTGGGCGTCCCAAGAAGACGACACCCCAAGAAGACCGGTTCCTCACCCTTTCAGCACTTAGGAACCGTAGGCTGTCTTCTACAGATTTGCAGTCAAGGTTTGCAGGACGATATGGCACACGGCTCTCGGCCCAGACAATCCGGAACAGACTGCACGCAGCAAATCTCCGGGCTCATGGGGCTGCCAGGAGGCCTGCCATGACTGCCCTTCACCGTCAGGCTCGTTTGCGCTGGTGTCGGCAACAAATGCACTGGAACCTGAACATGTGGAGGAACGTTATGTTCAGCGATGAGTCCAGATTCTGCCTACGGAAGTTGGATCGTAGGGTCAAAGTGTGGAGAAGACGGGGAGAACGCTATGCTGATCGCTGCACCGATAGAGTAACACCTTTTGGTGGAGGCAGTGTGATGGTGTGGGGCGGCATCTCCATCACTGGAAAAACGAGGCTTGTCATCATTGGAGGCGATCTCAATGCAGAGAGATATCGAGATGAGATTCTGCAACCAGTGGCGATCCCATATCTCCACAGTCTGGGACCGAACTCCATCCTCCAAGATGACAACGCTCGCCCCCACAGAGCGGGGTTTATCAGAGACTACCTCCAGAATTTGGGAGTAGAGAGAATGGAATGGCCTGCCAACAGTCCTGACCTCAACCCAATTGAACACTTATGGGATCAGCTTGGGCGTGCTGTTTGTGCTAGAGTGACCAACACAACCACGTTGGCTGACTTGCGACAAATCCTGGTTGAGGAGTGGAATGCCATCCCACAGCAGTGTGTGACCAGGCTGGTGACCAGCATGAGGAGGAGGTGCCAGGCTGTTGTGGCTGTGTATGGTTCTTCCACACGCTACTGAGGCTCCTGACTGTTTATTAAATGAATAAATTGTAAAATTGCCAATATGTCTTGTTTCTTCCTTGTTACTGATAGACTTCAATCATCCAATCCACCAAACAACACCAAACAAGAGTCAATAGCAACAGCAGAATAAGCTGTTTGGCATTGGCAGAGAAGATTTGGCAAATTTTACATGAGCGCAACCCACATACTCAGCTGTGCTGCTCATCCCACAAATGCATGTTCCTTACAAATGGGGCACCATTTAAAAGGGAAATAAACAGGCTTCCCAACGGTATAAAATGTATTGCCAAGAACACAAATTTCCGAACTTTTTGTTCGATGTTTATATATATATCTATATCTATAGATATATATATATAAGAATATATATAAATATTCTTGGTTTTTGTAATTATGTGTCAATAAGCTGCTTCTTTTCTTAATAGTCCTTCAACTGAAACTTAAATTGTCTTATTTCTAAAGGCTCTTTGTCTTTTGGAATCACAGTCCCTCCTCCTCTCCAAAAGGATCAGAGTATTGTTCCAAGCAGTGCGTGTCCTTTCTAGCCCCTACACTGTTGCTTTCAGACTACTGCTTTTCTCCCTGGCAAATACTGATTTGTAAAACAAAGAGGAATCCTTGTAATATATTGTCCTTCCTCGCTCTTTCTTTTCTCATTTCTTTCTATCAATCTTCGCCTTCCTCGCTTTCAAACAATTTTCACTTCATGTGCAGAACTATGTCACCTTTGTTCTCTTTCTGATGCCTCTTTCACCTTTCATTTCATTGTATGTTTTTTACTCATGGATAGTTATATATAATAGCGTATCTTTCATTTTAAATCAACCCTATCTCTTGTGACATACTCACATTCATAGGTTTTTGAAAGTAGAACATATTCAGTTTTAGGAGCATGTTAACAGGTACTAAGACTTCAAAGGAGGTGATAAAATCCACAAAGTACTCGATTGTGAAAGAATGCACATGAAATTACGATATAAATGCTAATATGTAATTATGGATTGTTGCAACTTTTTATTTGTTTGTAGTCTACAATACAGTAGCCTACAGTATGGCTATATAGAGACCGTCATTTTGTAATACTTTTAATATAGATTTTTGCTAACAAAATGCTAATCATTGGGGAAAGGACTACAATAGCAGTGACGAGCGACTTCCTGTACACCTTTCAACACACGTGTTTACGTTGCCAGGGCTTGATCTCCTGACTGTGTTGTAGGCCTACATCCAAATTATTACGATTTTCATAGCGTTGCACTGAAACGTTTTTATAGTTGTAATTGTTCATATATACAGTATTTAGCTTATCATGTCAAACCACAAGATAGCTAGCTGGCTGTTGTCCTCTTTCCCAAACTTCACTAGCAGCAATCAATATAAAAAGTAGTTGAAAAATGCCATTCATATTTTCCATTTTGGACACTGAATGGCAGAAATGTAAAACTTTATGTCAGACTACTAGTTCTCTATTACAGTAAAATATTAAGGATGGCTTGATAGCCCCATTCATATCAATGGCTACTTTTGGTAGCAAAATAACTTGAAATTGCAATCTGTCCACTCCCAATGCATCAATAGAAATCATTCATTCAAGAATATGGTCCAGAAATCCAAGTGCTTGACTTGTTTCAGTTTATTTATGCTTTTTAGCCCATTCATTCCTAATTAAAAGTATTTACATATTACATCCAGTCTCATTTCATCACAAGGTCCTGTGAACTGTCATTCAGCGTCAAAATAAGAATTATTAAAATCTCGGCATGGTAATTTAGAATATAGGAAGATATATAGGCTAATATAGGAAGATATCACCGCTCACTCGACTATCTTATGCTAAGGTGCTATAGGTAAAAAACAAAAACAAAGTGGAAGAGCAAAACTTCTGCACACTTACAGTGGTTCAATAAAGAAACCTGCATGGACCTAAGTGCAGACGTTTTGCTCTTCCATATGGTCATTTAGACTGAAATAATTTAGAAGCATCAGAAGGATATTATCAGACTACTTACTGAATTCCAGCGTCCTGTCTACACTACAAGATGAAGTGTGACTATGGTCCAGTTAGTATCACATCATATAACGATTTGACTGTTAAGTTAAATCTCTTTTCAACATTGTTCAATTCCCTCACGTAGTGCCTCCATGAAATCATGACGAAAACTTCGTTTCCCAGAAATCTTGCGGCCGCTGCTCTGACGTGACCAGGAAGCAGCGTATGTCGGGTGAAGTGTCCTCCACTTCGTAGCCTGCAAGCAAAGGTAAACACTTGTTTTACACCCGTTGATAGACTCTGTTTATACTGATGTGACTAGTGCTGCATTTACCGTAGTCTTGTTATTTAGCCATGCATACAGCACTCTGCGTGAAACAGTTTGTATGGAGCTGGATTACTTAGCCGGCTGTGTTTGGCAAAGTGAAGTAACGTTACAGTCCATGTAACCCGCCGTTACTGCACCTCTGATTAGTTGCCAGTGTTGTATCCTCTTATTTCAGAATTATCATTGTTAATGTGTTCTTTCTTACACTATAGCCTATCCTGTTATTTCATGTAAAAAAAAATACAATTAATAAATAACCCCACATTGGATTCGATATCGTGGACAAGATATTTGTTAGACTATGTGCAAGATACCTGCAGTAATTCACCTACACCATCTAGGTCAACAAATTTATGTCGCAAAAAATATGTTTAGCCTACCAAAATAGTCAGTATTAAACAGCTATATGTTAACACTGCATCTAGCTTAATTTGGGCCCACAAGCGCTTGTTGTTGCGCATAGTCTTCAAAAATCGTTTTTCCTACATTAAGAGGACAGGGTGTCAGAAAGAACATCTTCATACTGATAATTCTTATTATGAATCCAGCAGAGCAGATGCAACTGGGAGCTGAAAGTAAAATGCAGACAGGGAGAGGCAGAACATAAGCTAAAATATACACAATGCCCACAAGAAACCTGATTTGGTTTGATATCTTCTCCTTTGCCAAGATAATCCATCCACTTGACAGGTGTGGCATATCAAGATGCTGATTAAACAGCATGATTATTGCACAGGTGTGCCTTGGGCTGGTCACAATAAAAGGCCACTCTAAAATGTGCAGTTTTATCCTGAAAAAAGACAATTATTTTGGCTAGTGAGTGTAGCTTAGACAAGCCACATTTCTTTGTCTCAGATTGTAAACGTGGACCACCTTTGTACTTTGTACTTTGTACTGGCAGTCAAAGTGTAAGGGGGGACATGTCCACCAACCAACCTGTTGAAGCGCTGGTGCTGAGCACTATTTAGGTTTTCTGTTACAGCTAATCATGTTATTTTCCTCAGGTCCTTTCTGTCTTTCAGTCTGGCCGTCACTCTCTCATCATGGCACTGGTTGGCGTGAGAGTAATTGAGCTGGCGGGCTTGGCGCCAGCGCCATTCTGTGGCATGGTTCTGGCAGACTTTGGTGCCAAGGTGATCCGTGTGGACCGGACCCGGGTTGCCATGGCAATGGACACACAGGCTCGGGGGAAACGCTCTGTGGCAATCAACCTGAAAACCTCTGAGGGTGTCGCTGTGCTCAGGAAGCTCTGCGTCCAATCAGACGTGGTGCTGGAGCCCTACCGTAAAGGTCAGATGCCAGAAAGGCCTAGTCATGCTAGAGAACATGAATTTGTCCCCTATGTCCCCTAAAACTTTACTTATAATTAACTCACTTTACAAATTGTATTAAGTCGCTGTCATCCTGATAACACACTGCTTTGACTGCTTCTGATTCAAAAGCCATTTAAACTAGTGTGGCAAGAAGGATGGGGATTGAGCAGTGGGACAGGAGGCTGAGAGAGCCAGGAGTGGCTGATATGTAGAAATATAGAGTTAATAATATTTTAGAAAGTTGTAACTGGAATAGCTAATTACATTTCTTCTCATGTCTCCCCATATGATGATTTAAAAAAAACTGTGCCATAAGGATGATATTTGCATGAATTTCAGTGCATGTAAACAGGCAGGTCTGCATAATCCAGTTCTTGGTGTTGAATGCACTGAGCTTGTTAATGTTAAGCCATCTCTCTGATCAATAGCCATAGTTTGTAAAACTAGAGTGAATTCAATATCATCATAAAAATAGATTTTGGTGCCACTCTAGTTAGTTACCATAGCCCATTTTACACAACTCACCCAGGTAAATCAGCAAACTATACATACGGCAGGACTGGTAGGTGTGTTCCATCTATAGCCTCTAATTTGAGCGATGTGGTGCGCAGTTTCAAAGCACTGCACAGTTACTCCTCCAATGTGGGTACAGTACTGTGCAAAAGTCTTAGGCACCCTAGATTTTTCATATACATTTCTTAGAAGTCTTAGATGTTTATTTGTTTTCTGCATTAGTGTGTCAGTAGACTGCTGTTTATTGTAAATTTTTGATATTCAGAAACTTTTCATTTCATTAGTTTTGAAAGCGTCTTTGCTTTATGGATATCTTTGACATATGCCTAAGACTTTTGCACAGTACTGTACCTTAATCAAATCTTGTGCAACTAGCACCAGGCTGTTGCCATATAAGTGCAGGAACTTTGTGGGGTCACGTTTGTGTTTGTGCTGTCCTTGTATGTCCTTGTGCTTGAAAAGTGTTTTTGTTGTTGTACGCAGACCCACTTTGCTCACTAACACTACTATTGGCCAAAAACTCCATTGTGTTGTGTTCACTTTTTGGAGCTTTTGGTAAGGTTTGCTGGGTCCCATTATTGGGATTTTAAAGTAATACAGAAATATTTTTTTGGGGGAATATACTTAACATACAGTATGGTCTTTATCTCATTTCCAAACAATATAGATAACATATGGGGTTAATGTTTGCCATTTACCTCTGCTAAATCACTTTTACCAATGAAAGTGTCACTTGTTTTTTTTGATAAAGCTGCTAGAGCCACTCTTCCGGCGGCTGGCTGTCACCCATTGGCGTCTGAAGGGCTGTTTTGAAGTCTGGAGATTGTGTTTACGGTCGCGGCCGTGTTGACAGTTTTTTGGAGCCAGAGCTGCCAAAGAGAGCCTGGGGGTCGTCCGCAGAGCTGCAGCACTGCCTAATATAGACCCATAATCGGCGACCTGTCGATCACTAGGAAAACAACTGTGTTTTATATCCATTATATCCTGTTAATGACACAATTATTTTGAAAATTGCCATAAGGACACACATTAAAAGAAGTGAAATTTGCTACTGAGGCAATTGCCATAATTGCCGCCTGCCACCATGTCCTTATTGGCTTCACAATCCACCCGTGGTTTTGGCTGCTTGATTCTGACACTTCCTCATCGTCCACATCACTATTGTTGTTGTTTATCCCTCCTCAAGTATCAGCTCCAAGGCCCTCTGAGTAGAGATTCTTCTGATCTGTGATGCAGAGCTATTTATCTGTTTTCTCACTGTGAGAGGTACCTTGCGAGAACATTTTGAATATTTAGAATGTGTGGGAATAACATTGTACAGGTTACCACACTACAGAGGGTGAAGAGGGCAGGAAAGTGTGTGTGTGCGTGTGGGTGGAGGTGGGACTAGGCTTGGAACATTTTATTTTTGTCTATGACATGGCTGAGAGGGTTGTGTGTGTTCAATCTATGAAATATGCTGCAAATCTGATTGAGCGAAAGACAAAAAAGAATGCATGTGTGCATAAGTGTATGCATGCATGTACATGTGTGGACACTAGTGTGAGAGCAAATTTTAGATGAAGAAAGTGTGACAAGAGGCAAAGTCACCTTTTTGTTTCATATTTACCATGTCCTGTCTGTTTTCATTACTCTCGGGTCAAATTGACCTGAACATCGGATCAGGGATGAGAGAGACTGAGCAACAGAGAGAGAGAGGGGGAGCAACAGAGAGTGCAAGCGAGAGAGAGTGCGAGAGACAGAGAAAGAGAGAGAGCGAGAGAGAGAGATCGCGTGGAGCAATTACGGCCGAGCGAATCAATGCGCTACATGCAGTTCTACGATTAAATAGTGAAAAAAAAGACAATTTGTGGCCGTGAGTGCTGATATTGTGGCGGCCCGCCACAAAGTTTTCTGTGTGTGGGAAACCCTGGAGGGGTAGAGCGAGGGGAGATTGTCCACTAGTTAATCAATCGCAGATGGCGTCGTTCTCTCGGACAGATAAAAAATGCATAGGTAATCCATCACAGTGAACATCCTGCCTGAGTTTATTTTTGTCAAAATAATTTTTGTCAAATAATTTACTTTCCTCACACAGCATGGGCAGCAGTATCCCCAACCTCTTCACAGCAAGTGTTAACGGCCGACATGCTAACAGTTACGTCAGAGACATCATCCTCATTGATAATAATGTCCTAGCTTTTTGAAAATATTTTGCACTAAATACACTCAAGTGAAGTTGAAATAACTTACGTATCTCTGTGGTATACATGAGAGGTACATGTAGTTCCACAAAGCCCAATGTGCCAATTGATTTAGAAATTAAAACTTACTTGTTTGTTCTGATATCTAGCTACACTGTTTCAATGTTTTTATTACTCTGCATCCGTTTCTAAGAGGAGACAGATATGCCATCCACATCACTGCACTCCAGTATTGCCTCCAAGACTTCTGTTGTTGTGTATATTGTTTTTAGTGTTTCCTCTCACATTTTACTTGTGTTGAGTACTGATCTTATTATTTTTTTGTCCTGTGACAATGCTTCTGCCTTTCTCTTTTCTCTTGTGGATTGCTTGCACCTGCAGTTAGAATCGTCAGACTGTCTCTCTGTCTACTTCTGTGTGTTAACTGATCCAGACCCTTCCAGCTTCATCATTATTCATTGTATTGCATCCCATTGGCTGACATGATATATAGGTCAGCACTGATTAATAAACATTCCGCCCTGTCCAGATTACATGCAGATTTCAAGACAGCGCAGCTCCGACTGTGACTGGACGACTAATCTGAGAAACCCAGAAGCTCTTGCGACACAAAGTAAGAGCTTCTTGGGGCAACGGATAGAAATCCTGTACAGGAAATAGAACGAGACTAAAGGGAGGTCTTAGCGAGCAAACGCCCCTATATTTCCGCTATTGTTGCAATAGTCACGGACAAGAAATGTGAGGAGGATTTTAACAAGCAGAGATCCTGTACACGCCCATGCCGTGTGTTCAATTCAATTCAGTGCGATACATAATTGAAGCACTGTGACACGGTTGTCGGTTAAATTACCTAATTCCACTAATATAACTTAAAGAAAATGCCAGTTCAGTTGGGGATAAAACAAATCCAAATAAAAGCTAGTTTAGATAGATTATGACTATTCCAGGTAAACAAGTCCAAGACAAGCCCAGGTGAATACAAGTTCAGTTAGACATCCATCCAATCCAGGTGAGTGCCATTCCAGTGACGCCATATCCAGGTAAATGCCAGTTCAGTTTGATATCAGTCAAAGCCAGTTTGACTGATATGTCATATTATATGTATATTATATGTATATATATGTCATATGTCAAATTATGTCTAATATCTAATTACATTATGTCTAATCCGGGTAAATGGTAATTCATGCTAGTTGTCAGATTTATCCAAGTGCTAGTTCAGTTTGATATCTGAGTTCAGTCCAGGTAAATGCCAGTTCAGACCTTTATCAGTATAGCCTTTGTGGGTGCCAGTTAAAGAAGCTGTCAGTATAATCCGTGTGAATGACAGTTATAGTAATTAACAGACTAAATGGAGTAGATTAAAGGTTGTTATTCTGTGTGATTCAAGTGAATGTCATTCAAGATATTTCTCAGCTTAGATCAGGTCATTGCTAGGTTAGATACTCACCAGTCCAATCTTTCGATGGCCATTCTAATTCTGTAGGTTTAATCAATTTTCTTCCAAGTATTTTAGGAATGGTATTTTCCGTACACCCAGATGTCTCCTCTTTGCTGTCCTGCCAATGGTGCCGAGGATTATTGAATGAATCAGGGTAATGAATGGCAGCCAGCCATGCCCTACACAACTCCTCATACTGAACTGCTAGCCTGTGGAAAGTGTTTGTCCTTCCATTTGTCCACAAACAACACATATTTGCTTGATGCTCTTCTGGTCTCTCCTCACAATACTGGCTTATTGCTATTACAAAGGAACTGATAATTCCCTCACACAGACTCTGGACTTCAAAGCCTGCAGGTGTCATCCAGTGGTTCTCATCAATTAATCAATTTCACATTGAATCTGTATATGTATACGCACAATTTGATATACAGTATCTGAAAATGTATGTGTGTACACACTTTTCAAGTTTTGTGTGTATGCCATCTTTCAGTGTGAAATCGATGCAGACTTTTATACATGAGGCCCCTGGAGTGCTGCCGAATTTGCAGCGTGTTTCCTGTTACTGTATTTGCTTTGGCATTCTGCTGCTCACTTCTTAGTTTGCAGCATGTGTCCATTGTTGTATTTGCTTTGGATTTTGTTTGTGTTTTTAATTTGCATAGATTCTCGGCCAGCGTAGAGACAGGAAAGACAGGGCAGGCAGAGGGGGGATGACATGCAGCAAAGGGCAAGGGTTGGATTCATTAGTGCTGCATCAGAGACCAAAATTCTACATGAAATATGGAAATATATGAATATCCCTGATTATGTGTGAACTTTGTCGGGTGATAACGTTATATTGGCTGTATTTATAACATTATAGGTCGGCGTTAGCTTGCTAGCCAGTTTTCATATGTGAAAACAGCAATAGTTTCACCGTGAGGCTCAGCAATGTCGCTATCTGTTATCTGCAATAACGCTAACTGTTAGTGAACTACACGGAATATGTAACGTTATATGTATTCATCATTTCCTGAATGACTGTAGTTCACCTTGCTGCGTCATTACAGCTTACCATTGTTTATTTCACCGTTACTGTAAATCAGCATTGTAGTTCACTGTACAAACGCCAGATCCATGCAGCGTAGCTAAGTTACAGCTAGCTGGCTAACCTTAGCATAGCTTTGTGTACAGTTAGATAACGTTATTTGGCCGCCACTGCCGCACACGGGAGAAGTTTGCCTTCAGGGCTTTCTGCCAGAAAGCCTTTCTGACAGAAATCCACGGTTATGGTTTAGGTAGGGGTTAGGGTTACCCTAAGGCTTTCTACCAGAAAGCCCTGAAGGCAAACTTGTCCCGTGTGCGCCGCTGCCTTGCATCGCTCTTGGCTAGTAGAAGGCAATCGTTATACACCTTTGCTTTGTAACATTACATAATTTATTGTTGGCTAAAATCAACACTATTTGTCATAATAGCTACATAAATTAGTATCATGGATCACGTTAGCTGGTGAAGTGATTTGGCAAGCTAGCCAACTAACATATCCACTCAGAAAGTATTACGTTACGAGCAAGCAAGCTATAGAAGTAGTGAAGCTGAAGAGACTAGCCACGGGAGCGCCCATAACGTCACATCCGTTGGAATCTCCCAGAAAAAACAGCCCGAGTCCTTCACATAGAATGTAGCTTTACACACTGTTACAGGCAACGGAGAAAGTCGGCTGAGGTCTCATTTTTTAAGTTACGTTACAACCCGTTCACACATTCGCAATAAAAAACGATTTATACATGTAAAAAGTTTGTAAAAGTTACATATAGGACCTGCAAGGTCCACTAGCGTACCTTTGAGGGTACATTAGGAACACGTGTACCTGTAGGGACAGAAATGGACCTGTACTGTACCCCTATTTCTGTGTGTGTTCTGTTGTCTCCAGCCAGTGATCAGTCGGTATGGATCTGGGTTGAATTCCTGCCGATCTCAATCATCACAAAATATTTTCAGAAGGTGGACTTCACTGTCCTTAGACAGGCTTACTTTCAAGTTACTAACAACAGTAAACATGTCGTCCCCCATAAATGCTGAATTGCCTGTCTGGGCTAATTAGTAACATGTCAATGTATTTCCCCCTTAGGCCTATCATTGTAATTTTGAATGCTGGAATGCGACAGTGAGATAATTTCCCCAAGTTTTGTCAAAATCGGATCAGTGGTGTCTGAGATATTCTGTGTGACACATGGGTGGGCTGATCAGTGTAATTTTGAACATGTGTGGACGCAGTGGTGAGATGCATCATCCCCACAAGTTTCAGCAAAATCCAACAAGTAAACAAACGCTGTAGCGCGCCCCTTAGGCCAATCAATGCAATGTTAAAAATGACAGAATGCAGCACATTATTCCCTTAAGTTTAGTGAAAATCCGATCAGTGGTGTCCAAGATATTGTGCGTGACATACAGACAATAAAGCAAACACAGTAGCACCCCCCTTAGGCTAATCTGCGTCATTTAGAAAATTCCGGAATGGACCGATAACGCGCATCATTCCCTGAAGTGTTGTCAAAATCCAATCAGTTGCATGACGGACCGAGGCCAATCCATAGTCCTCCCGATTTCATTGTGGGGGACAACAATGAGATTTAACCTTGAGAAAGCTCTCACACAATTCAGCTGTGCTTGGACTGATTGTGAGTAACACTTCGACAATTTCAAGAAGGCCTCTTATACTGCCACACTACTTCAAACAAGTTTCAAGTGAGTTTATCGTTAATCATAAATAGATAGGGGGGAGATAATGTTATAGCCCATCAGCTCTGTGTTAGGTAACTCTTCTCCCTGTACATATAATTTCAGTACACAATATAGACACAATTAGAGCCCGACCGATACTGGATTTTTGGGGGCGATACCAATATTAGGGAGTACAAAATTTCTGATATCAATATATCGGCCATATTCTTTATATAGGCTATATACAGAATATATACATAAACACACATTTTTTGCAATGATCCCTCAAATGTGGTTATCAAACACTTTATTTTACAGTTTAACAATACATTATTTATTTTATTATTTAGTTTATTATCCAAAATTTGTCTGACATCAGTGCACTGAATAGTAAACTTCACTTATTATAAATAAAAAAACACAAATAGAACAAAAACAGTATTGGGTCCTTGGTGAAGTAGTCCCACACCTTACTTCTTCCACCCTCAGCCATCTGTAAAAAAAATATATAAATTAAAAAAAAGTGTGAGACATTAACTGAATTATATATTTGAGCTGGAACCAAACTAGTTTGCATTGCATGTTCTATTCTATATTCTATTCTATATTCTATTCTAAATAGCTTAATCTTCACTAATGAATTTATCTTTATATTTAGGTATATCAAAAATAACTTAACGTAATGAGTGAAGTCACTGGCAAAAGTCTGATGTCCTCTAGTCTCTACCAGTGGTGGAAGTACTCAGATCTTTTACTTAAGTAAAAGTAGCAATACCACAATGAAAACATTTTCAATTACAAGTAAAAGTCCTGCATTCAAAATCTTAAGTAAAATACATAAGTAAGTACTGTCAGCAAAATGTACTAAAGTATCAAAAGTAAAAGTACTCATTATGCAAAATGGCCCAATTTAGAGTGTTATATTTATCATATATAAATTATTGGAATATTGCTTCATTGACATGTACATGTGAGCAGCATTTTAATGTTGTCATGGTAGAGCTCATTTCAACACATGATACTATTGAATAGTCTAATCTATGTATAACAATGTATATATAGCAAACTGATCATATACTTTACATATAAAATATTGATCTGAAAAGTAACTAGTAACTATAGCTGTGAAATAAACGCAGTGGAGTAAAAATACAATATTTCCCTCTGAAATGTAGTGGAGTGGAAGTATAAAGTAGCAGCAAATGTCATGGAAATACTCAAGTAAAGTACAAGTACCTCTAAATTGTACTTAAGTACAGTACTAGTTAACGTTACTTTCCACCACTGCTCTCTACTAAACCAGGTATTCTCTACTCTATCAAGGTAGCTATGAGATTCATGCTACAGCTTTGTTCCGAACCATTATTTCAATGGATTGAACTCCAATCAAAAACGCTTTTTTCTTGCTCATCAAAACATGTCATCTTTAGCAATATTTTGCTGTTAATGTTGTTAACGTGGTTCACTGCTGCCGAGTCAAGAGATGAACGGCAGCGGAGTTACACAGTATTTGGTATACACGTTCAGGGGAAACTTTCACCGGTGGAAAACCAGACTTTTGGAAAACGACTGGAATTGCTCGGTTTGAGGGCGTACCAAACTGCGAGTCCTGAACAAAACAGTTTGGTGTGAATACATGCTCACACATTAGCTTCCACTCAGCTGACAAGGTATGAAAGTAGCTACGTGGTTAGCTAGTTAGCTAATGTAACAAACGAGTATGATAAACTCGTTGTCATGGAGAGTAAAAGATGGGGACGTTGTTTATTTACTTTCCAGCATTGCATCTCAACAACTAGGTAACAACGTAGCATGAAATCAACACTCAACAGACTCAATCCACCACCGCACCGCCGTCTGCTGAGCTGCAGAAAGTTGCTCTGATGCTTACCTTTCAATCTGCGCTACTAACTGTAGCTACTGACAAACTATAGCTGGCTATGTGATAAGCATGTGTGACATGGCGGTTGTCAGGGACAGGGGTTACGTTATATTAGAGTTATATTGAAAAGGGAAAATGATGGGGTCATTGTTTATTAAAGGTCCCATATTATGCTCTTTTTAGCTGTTTAAAACATTTCTCAGTGGTCTTTAAAATAAGGTTATGAATTCTGTTGCAAAAAAACACACAAATCCAGGCTCTATGGGGCCTCTCCATCCTCTCAGTTTCTCCCCTCATTAACTATGCGCTGTTCTGAGTGGGCGGGGATGCTCTGATAATGAGGCGTTATAACATTTGTATATTTATTTATCGACTGTCTGAGATGTGCTTGCCCCATAGCAGGGAATAGCAATGTTTAATGCAACCAATTATCTCAAATATTGTTTAGGATATTGCATCATGAGTAATACCTACACCTTACAATATACTGCAATCCAGTAACATTACCACAAACTACAGCCTCAATAATTACCATGTAGTTGGTTCTAAACACAGTCTCATGAAAAATAGGACATTACAATCTCGAGAAAGGTAGCATTTATTGTAGTCTCGTTGTTCAGGTTTTCTAGTTATTTTTTGCCAGAACCCCAGCTGATTACAAGACTAGAGTTGCCAGACTAGGTGCAAAGACAGAACGTGAAATATTACATGTCATCAGCCAGTAACTCCCTTCCATTCATTTGGCGTTAGAAGTGAAATGTTTGCGGTGACCAGAGTCCCCGATAAACAAAGTACTGTTCGAGTTTTGCCACATTAGGTGCGGCTGTCTAGTAAGGAGATGTGTCCGCAAAGTAAGCCAGAGGAGCTAACCTTAGCTAACGCTAACGCTAACGCTAGATTAGCACGCCGCTAACGGCACTAACTCCTAGCCTGGATCATAGTAGCTTTGTCCTTTCGGGACCTGGTTAACTAGACGATTGCTAACTGTTGCTGTCGTTGTGGCCAACAGGCTTCCTCGTATTCACAGGCCCGCATCAAACTCCGTCCCATCGGGATTGGAGCTAAATCGCTACCCGATGCTAATCGGACTGAAACACCATAAACTACCGTATTCATTTCTCATTCTCAAGCTACGTTAGCGGACACATCTCTCCACACAAGGCAACTGATTTAGCAACAAAGCACCATAGACTGTGTTAAAAAACAAACATGAAAACAATGTCGCAAACAAGCAAATGGAACATAACTTTACACACGTTAGCAAACCTCGACATGTTGTCAAGCCCAGCTGACTGCACCCAACTGTAAATATCATCACAAAGTGGCGACACTTACCGATTGCACATTTGCTGTTGGGCCACATCCAGTTGGGATAAATCCATCTTCCATCTTCCAGGAGCAGTGTTGATGTAAATCCTGCTTTGTATTGACACTCGTTTACGAAGCAGTCCGAGGTAAAGCGGTTAGCACAAACATGCAAATTTGGACTAAGTTTACTGTAGACAGAACGTTATTGTAAAAAAAATATCTTTTTATCTTCCGATGCTGAGTGGCAGTGTAGAGCTCTGTGTTCACCCTTGAAGCCAACAACGGAACATTTAGCATGTTTTGCTCTTGCTTTTGACATCTGCTAAGCTGTAGCAGCGAAGGAAAACAATGGCAGCCGACAGCGCACAGAGAGCAGAGAGGAGTGGGAGTGGTTATCCACCATGGAGGTCGGCGTATGCAAATTGCTCCCCTTGGGACGTCACAAGGGGAGCCAAATCAGAACGGCTCGTTTTCTGGCATGTGTTCTCAGGGAGGAGGCTAGGGCAACAATGCAGAGGCATTCACTTCTCACATTCTGGGGGTTGTTAGGTTGAGGGATGACTAAAGTATATGTGTATGGGCAAGGAAAAACGTGTTTTTCATAATATGGGACCTTTAACTTTCCAGTATGTATTTCACAAACTAGTTAGCAACTTACTGTGAAGACACCACTTGACTCCGAGTCCGCACCACCATCTGCTCAGCTGTGATCTACTCTGCTACATACCTGCTATAGACAGTGCTGAGAGTGTAAACAATGGAGTTGGAGCACGCTCTGCTGGACAAACCACGTGATGACACCATTTCTAAATCACCCCAAGCATCGTTTTCTGCATTATATGTTCTGTAAAAAAAGTTTTCATATCGGCGCATATCGGAAAACATATACAGCGATACCGATATATGTGTGATAGGCCCATATCGGCCAATAAAATCTGCTGACCGATAAATCGGTCGGGCTCTAGACACAATACATAGACTTTAAGTCCTTTTTAATACTTGTGCTCTATACTACTTTGTGTCCTACTTGTCCTTGATGAATGAAACATGCTTTGAAGAAAAAACATTCTGTTACTTCTGCATGTTTCACAGATATTAGAAGTACAAAGCATAGTTCAACTCTAAATGACCAAATTAGTAAAATGTTCCTATTACTTGCATATCTGCTCAAGTGTTACAGAGAAGCTATGCATGATCTATTAAATGTTTCAGTCTTTTGCTGTAACTAGGTAGCCTGGTATCCAGCCCCTATGAATCGCAGTTTTCAGCACTCTTCGAATTTGCATGGCGATTCATAAGGAATCGCTTATGAATCGCCATGCAAATTTGAAGAGTGCTGAAAACTGCGATTCAAGGGGGCTGGATACCAGGCTAGTAACTAGGTAACTATGTTCCCCAAATCGTGAGTTTGAATTATAAGGATTTATCTGGGTAAAGAGCAGTTCTGAGATATTCAGCATCAAAGGTTTGACAGCCCAGCTGACAAAACTGTTTGAGTGAAATCTATCTGTGTAATTCTAAGAGACCTGCTTCCCCATGGTACTTTGAATGCAAAATATCAAAATATTAAAAATATATATATATATATATCAAAAATCCTAGAATTTTACTTGAAATACAATAACATTTTTGAATATTAAAATATAAAAACAACACAATATACATTTATATCAATTCACTGGTATTCTGTCGTTGTACATTTAGGTTTCCCCAAAGTAAGATGATCTCATTTTATGCACATATTTTTGTAGTACTCCTTGTCCACTTGGATTTGGCTGCCTTTCTCCTTTCTTCATCTGTCTCACTCCCTCTCTCTGCTGTTCACGTCTGTTCAAAAAGTAAAGTGATAAGTTTTCACATTCATACAGTTAACTGACAATTAAAGTAAATAAACAATAAAAAACAGCTTATAAACGTTTACATAAATACATAATTTTACATGGTTTGTGAATGAGGAAAAAAAACAAGAACTCACAACCTTATAATTCCAAGTTCACAAAGTGTTATTGAGAGGCTGGCATTGAGAAGCAATAATTAGACACTGATATAGGCATATTGGTGATGAGATTATAAACTAAATATATATAAACTATGAAATATTACTTTTGTCTGACCTCCCAGGTGTGATGGAGAAGCTGGGCCTCGGTCCAGAGGAGCTGTTGAGGGAGAATCCTCGTCTGATCTATGCTCGGTTGACCGGTCAACTATCTTGCCGTGTCAGGTAATAACACACGCAATTGTGAACATTTTTGATGGTATATTTATACATCTTGCATCAATCCAGGGGCCAGATGGGACGGCATCAATGAATTACATTATTCATACTCAAGCCAGGGAGAGATTATTCACTATTCTCTTAGAAGCTGCATGTTATTTTTCTCTGAGTACTTACACTACATTTTGGTTTGACCTGAATCCACCAATTTCTCAGGAACTTGTGAAATTGCAGAGGGGTAATAGGATAGCTTAAAAACGTTTGGCTTTTAGTGCAGTGATTGATTTTCATGGAAGTCAAAGGATCCCATTCAGACCCCAGACTTTTGTATTATGTGTGTCACTGGTCGCCACAATTTTGGCAAGTCCCTGATTCACAAGTACAGCTTCAGTTCTCTTTGGATTCACAATATCTTGAGCTGGAGTAAGTTAATCAAAACCTAGCTGAATTCTAGCTTCGAGGAAAAGTACAACACCTTTCTGTAATAATAATAATATCAATTGAAAACTGACATAATTTGCATAAGTGTTAGTCAGGCGAATCTTACTGTGTATTGTATTACAAACAGTTTTCCCAGCCTGCATTGCATATTGTGACATTCAAAGCTGTGGACATTGACACCTTCCCTGTGTGTACAGTATTGGATGTTGCCTGGTTTTGAGGCTTTTCGGAATATTTGTTGAATAGCTCATTCAGTGACAACAGCTCTGTTCTCTTTCATACATCTACATCTTCCTCTTAGATGTTTGTATTCAGTCAGATTCTGCAGCGTAACCCATCCGTCTGTAAGATTTCTGCAAAGCTGTAATGACCTGCGTCATCTTTTGTCATCTTGCACTGTGCTTGTCCTGACTTTATTTTTCTCTTAGTGATGAAAAAATAAATAACCCTATTCTCACAAGCTGTCATGCCGTACTCATAATTGCCTGTCTATTTCAGACTGTAATTTTACAGACTTTGTACCTGGGTTTTGTGCAAAGTAAATTACAGAAGTAGTGTAGTCTATATCTGCCTTTTTATTTCACTCTCAGGCCTGGAAAGTGGCCATATACTCTGTTGTACTCCACTAATTGTGATGTCCTTACATTTTTTCTGTACTGATGCCTCTGTTCCTCTGTCTTCTCCCCTCTTTCATCTGTCACAGGCCTTTTATCCAGGCTGGGTCGTAGTGCCGAGAAGCCTCATGCTCCTTTGAACCTGTTGGCGGACTTTGCAGGCGGTGGTCTTACCTGTGCCTTGGGGATAGTCCTAGCACTGCTGGAGAGGACAGTGTCAGGGAAGGGACAGATCATTGATGCTAGCATGGTAAGCTTATAGTCTTTCTATCAAACTCCACTAAACTCCGCTAAATCGCTGGTGGAAATTCTCTTGGCAATTTCTCTGTGCTGACTCTCATGAGAAGATGGTTCTCTCCAAGACAACTCAGGAAGAACTTTCTTCACAAGGACACAATTATCGACTTGGCATTCTTGGATTTGATGATCAGCCAAGGACATTTGTCCTAACATACATAATTTGGTAAAAAAAAATGTTACCATCCTGTGCCTCTTCTCAACAATCTGGCCCAACGCCAAACCCGCCTCCTCTCTCCTGCTCTTCATGTCCGCTTTCTTGCATTTTGCAAAATCGCGCAGTAGGTGGAGCGAAGGGTAGATACATGCTGTAGGCATATCATTTTGACTACCATGGCAGGATGACAATTCCCGCATCCATTGTGCATGTGGTCAGTGAATGATTTGATGAGCAAAACCGAAATGAACCAGATCTCAACCAAATTGAGCACCTATATCAATGGAATTTTTTGCAGAAGAATGGTGTTCCATCCTTCCAACAGTGTTCAAGCAAGCAAAAACAACACTAGTTTGGCAGTAATTTACCTGTATTTTCACACATGATTACACATATACAGTGGGGGAAATAAGTATTTGGCAGCTTAAAAATTTGCAAGTTCACCCATTTAAAAAAATGAGAGAGGTTTGTAATTTTCATCATAGGTACACATCAAGTGTGAGAGACAGAATGTGAAAAAAAATACCAGGAAATCACATTGTATGATTTTTAAACAATTTATTTGTGAAAATGGGGGGGAAAGAAGTATTTGGCAGCTAGAAAACAAACAACTCAGCATTCTTCTTCCTCCACACCCGGCGAGTGGTGTTTAAGCCAAAAAGTTCAATTTTGGTCTCATCTGACCACATCACATTCTCCCAATCCTCCTCTGTATCATCCAAATGTGTTTTAGCAAATTTCAGATGGGCCTTAACATGATTTTTGTTTAGTAGGGGAACCTTGCGGGCAATGCAGGATTTCACCTGATGACGACGTAGTGTGTTAGTTATTGTCCTCTTTGTGACGGTGGTCCCAGCTGTCTTCAAATCATTTACCAGTTCCTGCCGTGTAGTTCTGGGCTGATTACTCACTGTTCTCAGGATCATTTGAACCCCACGAGGTGAGATATTGGATGGAGCTCCACTCCGAGGGAGATTTTCAGTGATGTTATACCTCTTCCATTTTCGAATAATGCATCCAACTGTTGATCTTTTTTCACAAAGTTGTTTACTAATGTCAGTTTGACTCATCCCAGCTTTGTGAAGTTGTACAATTTTGTCCCTGGTGTCTTTGGGAAGCTCTCTGGTCTTGGTCATGGTGAAGACTGGAGCCTGGCTGTTTAAAGGTGTGTCAGGTGTCTCTTATGCCTCTAATCAGTTCAGACAGGTGCCATTCATACTGTTAACGAGCGGAGGCCAGAATAACTTCTTAAAGAGCAAGTGACTGGTCTGTGAAGGACAAAAGAGTTGTTTGTTTTCTAGCTGCCAAATACTTCTTTCCCCCCCATTTTCACAAATAAATTGTTTAAAAATCATACAATGTGATTTCCTGGTATTTTTTTTTCACATTCTGTCTCTCACACTTGATGTGTACCTATGATGAAAATTACAAACCTCTCTCATTTTTTTAAATGGGTGAACTTGCAAATTTTTAAGCTGCCAAATACTTATTTCCCCCACTGTATACTGAGTTTACTAATCTTATATTTAGGTAGTTAAACCTTAAACCTTTAACTACTTATTCTGTTTTACCCTTTTTGCATGCTTTAGCTCTTTTGTTGTAGATATAGTAATGGGAATCCTGACAGAGATTTGAATTTATCATCAGTCAAGTTTGGTCTTGAATGCAGTCCAGCCAAAGAGTAACACCACCCAGCGAAAGTGGGGTTAGGTGAAAAATCATCCAAATACATGACAAGGCTTTTCTCCATACTCCAAAGGATACTGCTTCTTTTTCTAACTTTTGTGATGTTTATTAAATCCCAAATGGTAACAAGGCAAGACAACACAACTCTAGAGAAATCACAGATTTCAGTTAACTGTGGCTTTTTTTGTGGTCAGTCTGCATTTCTACTTAAACCAATCAAGTTGCTGAAGAACGATTCAATAATTTTGTAAAGTTTCAAAGTTCAGCTCTTCTCGTTGTTTTTTGACTGCCTGGCAGCTTGGCCATCCTACTCTGAACCCACCTCATATGGTAAAGTGTCGACTGAATCAAGGAAAGTCACATGCTGCTGCAGTGAAATCAGATTCTGTTGCTGGTTGTATCTGTGATTGTAGTTTAACGAGTTATACTGTTAAAATGTGTGCGGCTTGCAGTCGGCTGCCCGTGTCATGACTGTGTTCCATTAGCATTCTCAGATTAGTGTCTGCCAAGATGTGACGGCTCCCCGGGGGCCGCTTCATCACAAAACTTCACACTTCATCTGTAATCAACTCCTCTCAGTCACACACATCAACACAGTGTATCACTCTTAAAATATTACAAGTTGGTGAGTTGCAATGCCATTATGTTTCTGCCTGTATGTCATATGAGTTGTTAAGATGTGAACTTAAAATGATGTCTTATTCACTGAGAGCTATTTTAAGAACATGAATGAGTTTGATTTGATCCTTGTTAGTGATATTGTCAACTCGTATTAGCATCATTGTTGCAGCAGTAAGAGTGGAATAATTAACAAAGGTCATATTGGGTACATACCTTGGTATTGATGTCAGGTTCAGCACATTTTCAGTATACTTTAATACAAGTAAACACCTCTAGCAAACCTGATTTATCACTGTTGTAAATTGATGTGTTTTATAGATAAGTAGGTAAGATTAGTTGTCCCTTGAAACTAGTGGTGCAATTTGTAACACAGGCAAATAATTGTGTGCGTACATTCACTGGCCAAAATAATTGGAACACCAGTTTTCCATAAAACATAAAAGAGCTGTCACATGTTTGTTAAGCAAAACCTGCAGCCTGTTCTTAATCTGATTACGCTGTTTTGTGACTTCATGTGCAACTTTTAGTTTATGGCTCGGATTTTTATTTTCATAAACTGACTGGTAATCATATTACATAACATAACATAATAATAATTTATTAATCAAATGCTGATATTTTGCCAATAATAAGTGAGTATACTGTCCACCTAATCTAGGACAAAACTAGCAAACACTATGGTGCCCAGTGACTGGAGTTGTGCAGTGGACCTCTGCTCCATATGGAGTCCAGTGAGTGAGAAGTGAGAAGTGAAAAACTGAGCTAAAAAGAGATCATGTT